>NW_022589728.1:37321061-37321928 GCF_004348235.1 Phoca vitulina
AGGCAAGGGAAGCAAGGGCAAAAATGAACTATTGGGACTTCATCAAGATAAAAAGCTTTTGCACAGCAAAAGAAACAGTCAACAAAACCGAAAGACGACAGAATGGGACAAGATATTTGCAAATGACATATCAGATAAAGGGCTAGTGTCCAAAATCTATAAAGAACTTATCAAACTCAACACCCAAAGAACAAATGATCCAATCAAGAAATGGGCAGAAGACATGAACGGACATTTTTCCAAAGAAGACATCCAAATGGCCAACAGACACATGAAAAAGTGCTCAACATCGTTCGGCATCAGGGAAATCCAAATCAAAACCTCAATGAGATACCACCTCACACCAGTCAGAATGGCTAAAATTAACAAGTCAGGAAACGACAGATGTTGGCGGGGATGCGGAGAAAGGGGAACCCTCCTACACTGTTGGTGGGAATGCAAGCTGGTGCAGCCACTCTGGAAAACAGTATGGAAGTTCCTCAAAAAGTTGAAAATAGAGCTACCTTACGACCCAGCAATTGCACTACTGGGTATTTACCCCAAAGATACAAATGTAGGGGTCCGAAGGGGTACATGCACCCAGATGTTTATAGCAGCAATGTCCACAATAGCCAAACTGTGGAAAGAGCCAAGATGTCCATCGACAGATGAATGGATAAAGAAGCTGTGGTATATATATATACAATGGAATATTATGCAGCCATCAAAAAGAATGAGATCTTGCCATTTGCAACGACGTGGATGGAACTGGAGGGTATTATGCTGAGCGAAATAAGTCAAACAGAGAAAGACATGTATCATATGACCTCACTGATATGAGGAATTCTTAATCTCAGGAAACAAACTGAGGGTTGCTGGAGTGGGGGG
>NW_022589728.1:37322028-37334667 GCF_004348235.1 Phoca vitulina
GGGGGGGAAATCGGAGGGGGAGATGAACCATGAGAGACAATGGACTCTGAAAAACAAACTGAGGGTTCTAGAGGGGAGGGGGGTGGGAGGATGGGTTAGCCTGGTGATGGGTATTAAAGAGGGCACGTTCTGCATGGAGCACTGGGTGTTATGCACAAACAATGAATCATGGAACACTACATCTAAAACTAATGATGTAATGTATGGTGATTAACATAATAATAAAAAATTTTTAAAAAGTACGTAATAATATAGCCTACAAAATTTAAATAGCCTGTAAAGCTTAAAAAGAGAAAATAAATTGCTCTTCAGAAGGCAGAAATATTTCCAAAAATTTATTATAAATGTGTATTTTTGCACCTATATTAATTCGCTTAATACATCAGAGAAAGATAAATGCTGTATGATCTCACTTATATGTGGAATCTAAAAAGACCAAACTCATAGAAACAGAGTAGAATGGTTATTGCCAAGGAGTGGGTGGTAGGGAAAATGGGGAGATGTTCGTCAAAGGGTACACACTTTCAGTTATAAGATAGGTAAGTTTGGGGGATCTAATGTACAGAATGGTGATGATAGCAGACCATACTGTATCATATACTTGAAATTTATAAAGTAAGTTAAAATGTGTTTGAAATTCCACAGTGCCTACTTTAGACTTCAAGTCAGATACGAATAGCATTTTCACACGATAATATCAGTTATCTTGGGACATAAGAATTGACCTTTAAAAAAGTCAAAAATTTACTTTCCTAATACCTGCTGTGTGTGTGTGTGTGTGTGTGTGTGCATGAGACCTCATTAGTAGAGCAAATATACGTACAATATTATAAATGTTTAGGCACGCTCCATCTGTACAAACCTGGAAAGTTGTGGCTTAGAGCATACTATTGTGCCTTGTTGTGTGACTCAGACATTTAGTGTTGCTTTATTGATTTGTAGTTCTGTTCAAAAAGTGGAATTTGAACACTAAGAAATTGCAAGTACAAAAATGACCATTTTTAAGTTTGTATGCCTAATGAAATAGTTAGCATTTGTCTTTTAACTAGACTTTAATATGAAACAAAGTACAAGTCTTAAGGACAGTTTGCTCCCATTGAGCTGCATAGCATTTCAGTCTGGTATCCATACTCAGTGAACATGTGAGAGCCAAGGGGACAAGTCCCAGTCAAGTTACATAGACAACGAAAGTAAAATGCCCAGCAACCAAATAGCAACACCAAATCTAAAGAGCCAAAGAGCATATCAGAATCGAGGCCAAGGAGTGGAAGTCTGAACTCTTCATACTAAAGGGAAAGCGGGTAAGGGAAAAGATAAATTTAAAAAAAAAAGGATTAAGAAGATTCCAGGACAGTTTCTGGCTACACCTTTGTGTTATCTGCTCCTCAAACACATTAGTAGGTGGGAATACGGTAACAGGGTGTGTCAACCTGGCTTAAAAGTAGGATGACCAACCTTTTTTTTTCCAGTTTTATTGACATGTAATGACAAATAACATTGTGTAACTTTAAGGCATACAACATGATAATTTGTCATATGTATATATCGAGAAATGGTTAGCACAATCAAGATAGTTAATATATCCATCACTTTTTTTAGCTACCATTTTTGCGTGCCTGTATGGATTGATCTATAGTATTTTGAGTACAGTACTTGGAAGTTCTTTGTTAAGAATGGTGTGCTGCTAAATCTTAATATGGAACAAATTACTCTTGATTTCTCTTGCCTTCTGCCTTTAAATGCAGGCTTTCCTTTTGAATGCTGGTAGTCATCTGGAAGGAGAATTAACACTTCAAATGATCATGTTCTCCCTGAACAGTCTCAGTTCCTTCAACTACCATCTAAGTATTGATACTCATTCCAGCTCTCTCTCCAAGATCCCAGAATCTTATTTATAACTGCCTAAGGGATATTATATTTCTCCACCTTGATGTCTCAGAGGAACCATTGAATTCTGCACAAATGAAACTAAGCTTATTACTATTACTCCCTGGGCTAGATATTATCTAGCTGCAATAAGCTGCACCCATTTCTGTTCTCTTCCCGTGTTTCAGCACTTTACCCCCTTCACATGTTAGAAGGGCTATTAGTCTAAACATTGCTTTTGAAAGACTCCTTTGTGGCTAGGGTGCTGGATGTGATTGAGATCCTGCCATTGAAATGCACTCATGAACTACTAGGAAAGTGAGAGTCATTCTTTTTTACAGTGGAATGAACTGAAAACATCTCCATCAGACATGAGTGCTGGCAGCTGGAGCTCTGTGCTCCCCTGTCAGTTTCCCAGGTGTGGTGTTGGCAGGTAGAGTCCTTACCTCTGGGTGGAAACAGCTCTTCCTTATCTGTGAATTCTGCTTCCTGCACCAAATGCTGACTGAGACACTCCTGAAATGGCTTCTCCCTGTGCACTGTCTATCCTTGTGAATGTCACCGCCATCTAGACAACTACCCAAAGCCAGCCAGTATGCAGATGGCTCCCAGATCTAATTCTCTACCTTTGACTTTTGAACTTTTCTGTTTCCATATCTCCATTTCCTTGTTGGACACATTGACTTATCTGATCTACTGTCACCCCAAACTGGACACATCTACAATAATAATCTTTCTTTCAAAATCAGTTTAAGAAAATGACACTATTATTAACAGAGAGATAGACAGTCCTTCCAGTTGGATTGTTCTGTATCTTAATTATGTTTTTCCAAAGCACTCAGGCTTGAAATGCTGGACTCATTTTTCACTTTTCCTCTCTCTTGTCTAATTTTCAGTTATTCTCTGTTCAGAAACCTGTCATTTATATTGGATTACTGCAATAGCCTGTTAACTGAGCTCTGTAACTCTTGTTGTCTTCCCTATAATTCATCCTATTGCTGTGCCCACACTTATTTTAAAACTCTACATTGATTAATTCTGTTCTTTCTTCACAAAACTTCAATGATTTCCTATAGGCTATTCATTTAATAAACTTGAAATATTTTAGCCTGGCATTTAAACTTCTTCATAATCTTCTTATTTGAATTTATGTCTCCTTGTTCTAAATATTCCATCTGTGAAAGAGTCAAGATGGGGTAGGTTATGTGGTAGTAATAGGCAGCTCCTAAATCTCAGTGGCCTAAAATAATAGAGGCATGCCATACCTGTCTCTGAGGCTCAGCTGGTCCTCTCATCCACACTGTTCTTTTTTGGGACCAAGACTGAAACACTGCTAGCCATCATGGCTAAGGGAAAAGGAGCTCTGGTGGGTCTTGGGCCGGAATGAAATGTGTAGGCCAGAAGTAGTCTCATGGTCGCATGGTTAGTGCCATAATTCTTTCATTCTCCTGGGAAGATAGAGACAGAAATACAATGACTGTACTCTTCTACTCATTGTCTTCTTTATTTTATGCTTTTCTGTCTTCATTCTCTGCTCTGATTATTGTTTTTAACATGAAAGGCTCCCTACTTATCCACATTGTACTCATTCTTTTATATCCAGCTTTTGTGTCATGTCTTTCATTGGCCTTTCCATATTGGTCAAATCCACAATAATTGGGGTGCCTGGGTGCCTCAGTAGGTTAAGCGTCTGCTTTCAGCTCAGGTCATGATCCCAGGGTGCTGGGATCAAGCCCTGCATTGGGATCCCTGCTCACTGCTCAGAGGGGAGTCTGCTTCTCCTTCTCCCTCTGCCCCTATCCCTGCTCATGCGCACGCTCTCTCTCTCAAATAAATAAAATCTTTAAAAATTTTTTTAAAAATCCACAATAGTCTCTTTCACTCTACATACTTAAGAATAATTTTCTTATCATTGTGATATCTCTTTGTTTTACGTTATCATTAAAATAAAAAAATTTAATGCTTTGCCTTGTACTAGAGTGTATGGAGTGTCTCTTTTTCTTCTGTATGCCATCCCCTGTCCTTGTTACAATACTTTTAATTTGCAGACTCTCAAGAATTTTAAAAATTTTAATGGCTATGTTGAAAGTAGGTGAACCCTAACCAAATTTCTAAGGACAGGAAGGTATATCACTTTAAATTTTGAGGGTCCTCCAAATTAGTACTACAGAGTATATTTTACACTGATATTTATATTAAAATAGAAATATATATCAAAGGTAGAACACATTTTAAGGGGAATTAATTTATTGATAAAAGCCTAACAATTACTCTATCAACACTATGTTAGAATATTAATATCTTAGTAATAAAAAAGGTGCTATTTCTCATAGATTATATGACTTTAGGTAAAAGCTTTGTGTTAACTGTATTTATTACTTTAATAGTAATAAAAATAATTGTGTTAATTTCAATGATTAAAATTAATTTATTTTTGTGGCCAGTTTCTCATTGAATGGTTCAAGTATCTCAAGTCTTAATATTGCTGTGCAAAAATATGGGAGTACAAAATTTGCCATCAACATGAAAATATGAGACTACTGCAATATTTTCAGATTATTTTTTAGAACTGTGTATTGATTTGAAGATGAATTTTTCCATTTTACCCATTATGTCCTTGAGCACTTAGGGTAGAGAAAAAAAAGAGATGAGAAATGTGTTTGTACAGAATAAGTTACATAAAATAGGAAGATTAGCAAAAGTGAACCAGACCAACAGGACATTTGGGAACCTACAAACTATTGCTTGTGCATCTTTTTGTTATTTAGCAAAGTGGTTAAGTAGCACATTGATCTTCAAAGGACAATAAATTGTGCATACTCTGCAGCCATCTTTATGCCAACAATTCGTGTGCTGTGCAGAACTAAATTCTTCAGGAGCCACTTGTTATGAAGAAGAAAACCGCAACATCAGCTTTCTGTTACTAACTTGAAATTATATCATGTTGGGACGGGAAAAAAACCAATATCCTTACATTTTTCATTTGATATATTTTGTTTCTTAAATATCAGATAGATGAAAGGAATATTAATAATATCTGAGTAAGATAAAAAGAATAGTAATAAAATAAAAATCTAGGTATCACCAACCAGTTTCAGAAATAGAATATTACCAGTACATTTGAATTTTCCTGTGTGCCTTTCCTTAATTCCACACCTCTATTTTATGTGTTTGTATCTCTATCTAGATAATGTAGT
This sequence comes from Phoca vitulina, assembly GCF_004348235.1. Taxonomy (NCBI): domain Eukaryota; kingdom Metazoa; phylum Chordata; class Mammalia; order Carnivora; family Phocidae; genus Phoca; species Phoca vitulina. The sequence goes on from NW_022589728.1 coordinate 37,327,092, forward strand.
TTGATTTTGTATGTTTTTGAAATTTATAGAAATGGAATCACACTGTATTTACTCTTCTGTGATTTGCCCTTTTCTATGGTGTTATGTCTCTGAGCCTCATTTATTTTGAAGTGTGTGGCTGTAATTCATTCATTTTTGCTACTGTAGATTATTTTACACAAACTTTATCCTACAGTTGATGAATATATAGACTGTTTCATTTTTTTTTGTTATGACAATATATACTGCCATAAATATTCTTTGCCTATCTTCTGGTATATCTGTTCAAGAGTTTGTCTAGGATATGTACCTAGGACTGAGATTGCTAAGTGGTAAGGTAGGTATCTTTAACATGAAATGATACCAAATTTTACTCCTGCTTGCAATCTACAAATGCTCCACATCATTGCCTATATTTAATATTCTCTGGCTTTAAATTTTCCGCAAACTTAGGGGTGAAATGGTTGGCTTAATTTTACTTTCCCTGATGATTGAGGTGTTTGTTGTTGTTGTTGTTGTTTTAATTAACAGATGTTGAATTTCACTGAAGGCTGTTTCTCAATCAATTGAAATAATCATATGATATTTTTCTGCTACAATCCATTCACATGTGGGCACCTGGGTGGCTCAATCAGTTGGATGTGTGACTTTTGGTTTCAGCTTGGGTCATGATCCCATGGTTGCGGGATCAAGCCCCATGTTGGCTCCATGCTCAGCGCAGAGTCTGCTTGATATTCTCTCCTTTTCCCTCTGCCCCTACTCCTGCTAGCACTCTCTCTCTCTCTAAAAGTGAATAAATAAAATCTTAAAAAAAAAATTTATAATCTGTTCACATGGTGAATTATATTAATCAATTTTCTAATGTTACATTTCTGGAAGAAACCCAATTTGATCATGATGAAATATCCTTTTCAAATATTGTTGGAACCAGTTTGCTAATGCTTTATTTTGTAACTTTTGGAGTTCCATATTTTCTCTAATACTTAGGATTGTACTTTTTCTTTGTTGTATAGCATAAGGTGTATGTAGCATAAGGTTATGCTAGTCTCATAAAATTTATTTGGTCAGATTTTTTTTCTGTTATGGCTTTATAAGATGAAAATTATATATTGTCATAGAATCTGTTGGTTAAATGACCTCAGGTTGGTATTTCCTTTATGGAAAAAGTTTTGATAACTGATTTTATTTATCTAATTCTAATAGAATTATTCAAATTTTGTATTTTTGTGTCAATTTTTGGTCACTTATGGGTGTCTAGGAATTTGTCCATTTCATTTCAGTTATAAATGTACTGGTATAAAGTTGGTAATTTAACTTATTACATATTTAATCTCTGAAATACCTGAAATAATGTATTCTTTTCATTATGTTTATTTGTACCTTCCCTTTTAAAAATGTTTCCAGAATTTTGTTAAGTGTATCCGTACTGATTATAGGTACAATGTTGTACAGCAGATCTCTAGAATTTAGTCATCTTGCTTAAATGAGGCTTGATTAGTAACTCCCTATTCCCGCCCCCTTCACCCAGTGCCTGGCAACCATAATTTTCACTCTATGATTGTGTGAATTTGACTAGATACCTCATATAAGTGGAATCATGTAGTATTTGTCTTTCAAAGATTTTATTTATTTGAGAGAGATATATAAAGAGAGAACAAGCAGGGGGAGAGGGAGAAGCAGGCTCCCCACTGAGCAGGGAGCCCGATGCGGGGCTTGATCCCAGGACCCTGGGATCATGACCTGAGCTGAAGGCAGACGCTTAACCAACTGAGCCACCCAGGCGCCCCAGTATTTGTCTTTCATTTAGCTTAATGTTTTCAAGGTTCATCCCTGGTGTCATATATTGTGGCATTTCCTTCTTTTCTAAGGCTGAATAATATTCCATTGTATGTATACCATAATTTCTTTATCCATTTATCTGTTGATGAACATGTTATTTCTTGGCTGTTGTGAATAGTGCTGCAGTGAACCTGGGAATGGTTGCGGGATCAAGCCCCATGTTGGCTCCATGCTCAGCGCAGAGTCTGCTTGATATTCTCTCCTTTTCCCTCTGCCCTTCCTCCTGCTAGCACTCTCTCTCTCTCTAAAAGTGTATAAATAAAATCTTAAAAAAAAAATTTATAATCTGTTCACATGGTGAATTATATTAATCAATTTTCTAATGTTACATTTTTGGAAGAAACCCAGATCTCTTTGAAATCCTGCTTTAAGTATTTTGGATAAGTATCCAGTAGTGGGATTGCTAGATGATATGGTATATTTTTGATAAAATTCCATACTGGTTTTAATAGCAGCTGCACCATTTTGCATTTCCATCAATAGTGTGCAAGTGTTCTTATTTTTCCATATTTTCACCAATACTTATTGTCTTTTTTTTTTAGGATAGCCATCGTTACAGGTGTGAGGTGATAAATCATTGTGGTTTTGATTTGCATTTCCCTGATGATTAGTAGTGTTGATTTTTTTTTAAATATATACCTGCTAGCTATTTCTATTTCTTCTTTGGAGGAATGTTTATCCAAGTCTTTATCACATTTAAAAATTGGATTATTAGTGGTTTTTTTGCTGTTGAGTTGTAAGAATTCTGTATATATTTTAGATATTAATCCCTTATCAGAGATATTTGCAAATATTTTTTCCTGTTCTGTGGAGTGACTTTTCATTCTGTTGCTTGTTTCCTTAGTGTGCATGCATAGGCTTTTTAATCTGAATTTTTTGTTTGCTTTGTTTTGGGGTTTCTGTTTATTTTTCCTTGTATATTTTTGCTTTTGTTGCCCATGCTTTTGTTGTTATATACATGAAATCACTGCAAGACCAAAGATGTGAAACTTTTCTTCCATGTTTTCTTTTAGCAGTTTTAGGGCTTATGTTTAAGTCCTTAATCCATTTTGAATGATTTTTATGTATGGTATAAGATAAAGGTATAATTGCATTCTTTTTCATGTAAATATTCAGTTTTTCTAACACCATTTATTGAAGAAACTATTCTTTCCCCATTGTGTATTCTTGGTACTCATGTTAAAGATCAATTGACCGTATACCCATGGGTTTATTTCTAGGCTCTCTCTACTGTTCCATTGGTCTGTATGTCCAAGACAATGATGTCACTTTTGCCACTTCCATTTTTATGCCAGTACCATACTGTTTTGATTACCATTGCTTTATAATATCCTGTGACATAACCCAGCTTTGTTCTTATTTTTTAAGACTGATTTAGGTACTTAGGAACTTATGTGGTGCAATACAAATTTCAGATTTTTTTTCTATTTCTGTAAAAAATGTCATTGAAATTTTGTTAGAGATTGAATGGAATCTGTAGATCTCTCTGGGTAGTGAAGGTATTTTAAAAATAGTAAGTTTTTTAATCTATGCACATGGGATGTCTTTCCATTTTCTATTATTTTCATGCTATTGTAAGTAGGATTGTTTTTCTAATTTCCTTTTCCGATAGCTTGTTGTTAGTGTGTAGAAATGCAACTGATTTTTAAATACTGATTTTGTATCTTGAGGTTTTACTGAGTTTATTCTTTTTTTTTTTTAAAGATTTTATTTATTTATTTGACAGAGAGAGACACAACGAGAGAAGGAACACAAGCAGGGGGAGTGGGAGAGGGAGAAGCAGGCTTCCCTCTGAGCAAGAAGCCCGATGCGGGGCTCGATCCCAGGACGCTGGGATCATGACCTGAGCCGAAGGCAGACGCTTAACGACTGAGCCACCCAGGCGCCCCTGAGCTTATTAGTTCTAAAAGGTTTATTTTAATGGGGTCTTTCAGGTTTTCTATATATAAGATTATATCTCCAATTTTACTTCTTTCTTTCTGATTTGGATGCCTTCAATTTATTTTTTGTCTAATTGTTCTGGTTGGTACTTATAGTAGTATGTTGAATAGAAGTGGCAAAAGTGACAACCCTGTCTGGTTTTTAATGTTAGAGGAAAAGTTTTAGCTTTTCACCATTGAGTATGATGCTGGCTATGGGCTTTTTCCTATATAGCCCTTTCCTCTATTCCTAGTCTGTTGAGAGTTCTTATCATGAAAAAGTGTTGAATTTGGTCAAATGCTTTTCTGTATCTCTTAAAATGATCATGTGATTTTTATTCTTTATTCTGTTCATGTCATATTGATTTTCATATGTTAAAATATCCTTGCATCCCACTTGAGCATGATGTATGATCCTTTTAATATGGTGTTAGATTCCATTTGCTAGTATTTTGTTGAGGATTTTTGCATCCATATTTGTCAGAGAAATTGACCTATAGTTTTCTTCCCTTGTGGTGTCTTTGTCTGACTTTGGTATGAGTGTAATGCTGGCCTCATAGAATGAGTTTGGAAGTGATCAGTCATCTTCAATTTTTTGGAAGAGTTTGAGGGTTGGCATTAATTCTTTAAATGTTTGGTAGAAGTCACCAGTGAGGTCATCTAGTACTAGACTTTTCTTTGTTGGGATATTTTTTATGATTGATTCAATCTCCATAGTAGCTATATATCTCTTCAGACTCCATTTCTTCATGATTCAATCTTGGTAGTCTGTATATATGTAGGAATTTATCCATTTCATTTCTTCCAGATTATCCAGTTGTAATATCACCTATTTTATTTCTAATTTTATTTAAGTATTTTCTCTTTTTTTTCTTGGTCTGGCTCTGGTTTTTCAATTTTATCTTTTCAAAAAACCAACTTTTAGTTTTATTAATTTTTTCTATTGTTTTTCTGTGGATTTCAGCTCTAATCTTTGTTATTTGCTTTCTTCTGCTAAGCTTGGGCTTAGTTTTTTTCTTTTTTTCTAGCTCTTTGATGTAGAAGTTGGGTTGTTTTTTGAGACACTTCTTTGTTTTTAATGTAGGCATTTACTGTAATAAACTTTGTTAGTACTACTTTTACAGCATCTCATAATTTTTGACATGTGTTTTGATTTTTGTTTGTCTCTAGCTGTTTTCTAATTTTCTTTCTGATTTCTTCTTTGAACAATGGTTATTCAGAATGTGTTGTTTAATTTCCACATATGTTTGTATTTTTGAGCTTTCCTTCTGTTGTTGTTTTCTAATTTCATTCCATTGTGGTCAGAAAAGACACTCAGCATGATTTCAGTCTTTACATTTGTTAAGATTTGTTTTGTGACTTAACCAGTCATATAGCCTGGAGAAAGTTCTGTGTGCATTCAAAAATAATGTGTAATTTGCTGCCGTTGCATGGAATGTTATGTTTATGTCTGTTAGGTCCATTTGGTCCATAGTGTTATTCAAGTCCTTTGTTTTCTTACTGATCTTATTGATCCTCTGTCTAGATATGCTGTCTTTATTAAAAGTGGGGTATTAAAGTCTATTCTTGTATTGCTGTGTGTTTCTCCCTTTAGTTCTTCAATGTCTGCTTCATGTATTGAAGTGCTCTGCTGTTCAATGTATATATATTTATAATTGTTGTACCTTCCTGGTGGATTGACTCTTTTATCATTATATAATGTCCTTCCTTGTCTCTAGTGACAGTTTTTGACATAAAGTCTATTTTGTCTAATATAAGTATAGCCACCCCCCGCCCCGTTTTTTGGTTACCATTTGTATGGAATATTTTTCCCATTCCTTCACTTTCAGCTTATGTGTATCATTAAATCTAAAGTGAATTTCTTGTAGGCAGCATATAATTGGGTCTTGTTTGTTTTCATCTAGCCATTCTATATGTCTTCTGTGGTGGGAATAAAATCCATTAATTTTGAAAGTAATTACTGATAGGGAAAGATTCACTTTTGCCATTTTATTGTTTTCTGTTTGTCTTGTACTTCTTTAATTTACCTTTTTTTCTCTTGCTATCTTCCTTTGTCTTTTGTTGATTTTTGGTTGCCATATGCTTTGATTCCTTTCTTTTTTTCTTTTGTGTAATTTCTCTGAGTATTTTTTTATTGTTACCTTGGAGTTTACATAAAATATTTTATAGTTACAGTGGTTTACTTTTAGCTGATAACAACTCAAGTTCAATTACATAAAACTCTGCACTTTAAATCCCCTCACTTCATCTTATTGTCACAACTTACATTTATTCTTGAGGTATATCTTTTAACATTTTTAGTTATAATTATTTTAAGTACTTATGCCTTTTAAGTACTTAATTATAGATTTTATACTAGAATTAAAAGTGATTTACCCACCACCATTATAGTAATACAATATTCTGTATTTGTCTACATTTTAGCCTTTACCCATGACTTTGTTTTCTCATGCTGACATGTTGCTATTTAGCATCTTTTTGCTGCAATGTGAAGAACTCCCTTTCACATTTCTTGTAAGGCAAGTGGTGATTGCCTCATCACTTAGTGGTGATGAAATCCCTCAGCTTTTATTTGGGGAAGACTTTTTTTTTAATTATTATTATGTTAATCACCATACATTACATCATTAGTTTTTGATGTAGTGTTCCATGATTCATTGTTTGCATATAACACCCAGTGCTCCATGCAGAACGTGCCCTCTTTAATACCCAACACCAGGCTAACCCATCCCCTCAACCCCCTCCCCTCTAGAACCCACAGTTTGTTTCTTAGAGTCCACAGTCTCTCTTGGTTCGTCTCCACCTACGATTCCCCCCCTTCATTCTTCCCTTCCTGCTATCCTCTTTTTTTTTTTTTTTAAACATATAAAGTATTATTTGTTTCAGAGGTACAGGCCTGTGATTCAACAGCAGTCACCATAGCACATACCCTCCCCAATGTCTATCACCCAGCCACCCCATCCCTCCCACCCCCTACTACTCCAGCAACCCTCAGTTTGTTTCCTGAGATTAAGAATTCCTCATATCAGTGAGATCATATGATACATATCTTTCTCTGATTGACTTATTTCGCTCAGCATAATACCCTCCAGTTCCATCCATGTCATTGCAAATGGCAAGATTTCAGGTTTTTTGATGGCTGCATAATATTCCATTGTATATATATATACCACAGCTTCTTTATCCATTCATCTGTCGATGGACATCTTGGCTCTTTCCACAGTTTGGCTATTGTGGACATTGCTGCTATAAACATTGGGGTGCACGTACCCCTTCGGATCCCTACATTTGTATCTTTGGGGTAAATACCCAGTAGTGCAATTGCTGGGTCGTAGGGTAGCTCTATTTTCAACTTTTTGAGGAACCTCCATACTGTTTTCCAGAGTGGTTGCACCAGCTTGCATTCCCACCAACAGTGTAGGAGGGTTCCCCTTTCTCCGCATCCCCGCCAACATCTGTCATTTCCTGACTTGTTAATTTTAGCCATTCTGACTGGTGTGAGGTGGTATCTCATTGAGGTTTTGATTTGGATTTCCCTGATGCCGAGCGATGTTGAGCACTTTTTCATGTGTCTGTTGGCCATTTGGATGTCTTCTTTGGAAAAATGTCCATTCATGTCTTCTGCCCATTTCTTGATTGGATCATTTGTTCTTTGGGTGTTGAGTTTGATAAGTTCTTTATAGATTTTGGACACTAGCCCTTTATCTGATATGTCATTTGCAAATATCTTGTCCCATTCTGTCGTCTTTCGGTTTTGTTGACTGTTTCTTTTGCTGTGCAAAAGCTTTTTATCTTGATGAAGTCCCAATAGTTCATTTTTGCCCTTGCTTCCCTTGCCT
>NW_022589728.1:37334677-37358320 GCF_004348235.1 Phoca vitulina
TTTTGGGTGCAATTGTAAATGGGATCGACTCCTTAATTTCTCTTTCTTCTGTCTTGTTGTTGGTGTATAGGAATGCCACTGATTTCTGTGCATTGATTTTATATCCTGCCACGTTACTGAATTCCTGTGTGAGTTCTAGCAGTTTTGGGGTGGAGTCTTTTGGGTTTTCCACATAAAGTATCATATCATCTGCAAAGAGTGAGAGTTTGACTTCTTCTTTGCTGATTTGGATGCCTTTTATTTCTTTTTGTTGTCTAATTGCTGTGGCTAGGACTTCTAATACTATGTTGAATAGCAGTGGTGACAGTGGACATCCCTGCCGCGTTCCTGACCTTAGGGGGAAAGCTCTCAGTTTTTTCCCATTGAGAATGATATTCGCTGTAGGTTTTTCATAGATGACTTTTATGATATTGAGGTATGTACCCTCTATGCCTATACTCTGAAGAGTTTTGATCAAGAAAGATGCTGTACTTTGTCAAATGCTTTTTCTGCATCTATTGAGAGGATCATATTGTTCTTGTTCTTTCTTTTATTAGTGTATTGTATCACGTTGATTGATTTGCGGATGTTGAACCAAACTTGCAGTCCAGGGATAAATCCCACTTGGTCGTGGTGAATAATCCTTTTAATGTACTGTTGGATCCTATTGGCTGGTATTTTGGTGAGAATTTTTGCATCCATGTTCATCAAGGATATTGGTCTGTAATTCTCCTTTTTGATGGGGTCTTTGTCTGGTTTTGGGATCAAGGTAATGGTGGCCTCATAAAACGAGTTTGGAAGTTTTCCTTCCATTTCTATTTTTTGGAACAGTTTCAGAAGAATAGGTATTAATTCTTCTTGAAATGTTTGGTAGAATTCCCCTGGGAAGCCATCTGGCTCTGGGCTTTTGTTTTTTGGGAGATTTTCGATGACTGCTTCAATTTCCTTAGTGGTTGTAAGTCTGTTCAGGTTTTCTATTTCTTCCTGGTTCAGTTTTGGTAGTTGATACATCTCTAGGAATGCATCCATTTCTTCCTGATTATCTAATTTGCTGGCACAGAGTTGCTCATAATATGTTCTTATAATTGTTTGTATTTCTTTGGTGTTGGTTGTGATCTCTCCTCTTTCATTCATGATTTTATTTATTTGGGTCATTTCTCTTTTCTTTTTGATAAGTCTGACCAGGGGTTTATCAATCTTGTTAATTCTTTCAAAGAACCAGCTCCTAGTTTCATTGGTCTGTTCTACTGTTCTTTTAGTTTCTATTTCATTGATTTCTGCTCTGGTCTTTTTTATTTCTCTTCTCCTGCTGGGTCTAGGCTTTATTTGCTGTTCTTTCTCCAGCTCCTTTAGGTGTAGGGTTAGGTTGTGTATTTCAGATGTTTCTTGTTTCTTGAGAAAGGCTTGTATTGCTATATACTTTCTTCTTAGGACTGCCTTTGCTTCATCCCAAAGATTTTGAATAGTTGCATTTTCATTTGTTTCCATGAATTTTTTAAATTCTTCTTTAATTTCCTGGTTGACCCATTCATTTTTTAGTAGGATGCTCTTTAGCCTCCATGTATTATGAGTTCTTTCCAACTTTCCTCTTGTGATTGAGTTCTAGTTTCAAAGCATTGTGGTCTGAAAATAAGCAGGGAATGATCCCAGTCTTTTGGTACCGGTTGAGACCTGATTTGTGACCTAGGATGTGATCTATTCTGGAGAATGTTCCATGGGCACTAGAGAAGAATGTGTATTCTGTTGCTTTGGGATGGAATGTTCTGAATATATCTGTGAAGTCCATTTGGTCCAGTGTGTCATTTAAAGTCTTTATTTCCTTGTTGATCTTTTGCTTAGATGATCTGTCCATTTCAGTGAGTGGGGTGTTAAAGTCCCCCACTATTATTATATTGTTGTTGATGTGTTTCTTGCTTTTGTTATTAATTGGCTTATATAATTGGCTGCTCCCATGTTAGGGGCATAGATATTTACAATTGTTAGATCTTCTTGTTGGATAGACCCTTTAAGTAGGATATAGTGTCCTTCCTCATCTCTTATTACAGTCTTTGGTTTAAAATCTGATTTGTCTGATATAAGGATTGCCACTTTGGGGAAGTCTTTATCTCTTTTTCATTTAAGAAGAGTGTTGGCAGGTGTAGTCTTCTTGGTTGGCAATTTCTTTCAACATTTTAAGTATATAATTGCACTACTTTCTGGCCTGCAAGTTTTCTGCTGAAGAAGTAGCTTATGGGCTTATGAAATTTCCCTTATACATGACAAGTTGCTTTTCTCAGTTACTGTATTATTTTGTTCCATGATTTTTGTTTGGTACTATTTAGTATTTTCTATCTCTGTTGAAATTCTCACTTGGTTCATGTGTTGTTCTCTGGACCTTGGTGAGCATCTTTATGATTATTATTCTGAACTCTCTATCAGGTAAGTCATATAATTCTATTGCATTAGGGTCAGTTTCTGGAGATTGATCTTGTTTCTTTGTTTGGAACATCTTTGCATGATTCTTCATTTTACTTGACTCTCTATGTTGGTGTCTGCACATTCAACAAAGTGGCCACCTCTCCTGTTTCTCACAGATTGGCCTTGTACAGGAAAATACCCCCACCAATCAGTCTAGACAAAGATTCTGGGAGGTTCTCAAATCTTCATGCTAGTCCAACCTATTTTCTTTGTTCTTTACAGCCCTCAGCTATCTAAGATATGCTGGGTTCTGTCAGTGCACAAGAACACATGAGATGGAAGCCAGTTTTTTGGGGGGCATTTGCAGAAAAGTTGGGTGATTGGATACTCTGTTTAACCTTTCTCCAGAAGAGGAGAGCTGTTTGTTGTTATTGTTGTTGTTGTTTGTTTGTTTGTTTTTTATCTGCTTACTGTGTGCTGACATTTGTCAGGCCAAAAGCCTGTCCCTATTCTTACTTGCCCCAGGTAGCTAAATTATGCCAGGTCCTCAGCACTCTGAGACATACAAGTAAGAAGTCTATCTTTTGTGCAGTGCCAGAAAAAGTTGTGAATTGAATGACCAGACCAATTTTTTCTCTCCCCAGGGAGAAGCAGACAGCCGTGGTTATTCACTCTTTGTGGAGTCAAGGGAAGAAGTTATGATGTCTATCAATTGAAACCATTGTCTTTGTTTTCCTCCAGGCAACCAGATTGCACTGGACCCATCTGTACTCCGAGACAGGCAAGCCATATGCCATTTCTTTGGGCAATCCCAGAAAAACTGGGTCTTCAGATGTACATAGCAACTCTTTTTTTTTTTTCCCCCAGGGGAAGCTGAGAGCTGGGATTTTTAGTTCTCTCATTCTTACTGAGCAGAAGGAGGAGTTATGCAATCTACCAACCCAAGTCACTGTCTTTCTGTTCTCCCTCAGGAAGCTAGACTATGTCAAGCCTATCAGAGGTCCAAGACTGGCAAGTTCCAAGAAACCAGTTCTGTGGGGAGCCCCCTTGAAAAAGTTGAGGTATTGGATTCAAAAATGAACTCTTTCCTTCCCCCTGGGAGAAGCTGGGAGCTAGGGGATCTCTTTCTGATGATATGGCACTGTGCCAGAGGTAGGGATTCTGGTGAAAGGGTATCCTGGATCTCCCTTTCATGTTTGTTAAACCTGGTTCTGTTTTTGTCTGGGGTGCAGTAGCCTTTCAGTTAGAAATTCTGGACTTCTTATAAAGAGAATTTGTGAATTGTTAATGAATTAGTGTGTTTGTGGAGGTACGGAAGGTCCAGGGTTACCTACTCTGCCATTTTGCTGTTGTCACTCTGTAGTATTTTAAAACTATGATTTCTTTTTGACTCATTAGTTGTTTGGACATTAAAGTTGAAAAATTTTTAACATGTAGATTCTTGATTTCCAACTTAAGTGCAATTTTATGGAGATAATGGACTGAAAAATAACAATTTTTTGAAATTTTTTGAGATTTTCTCTATGGCCTGGTGTAAGGTAAATTTTTAAGAAAAAGTAATCTATGTATGTTAAAAAGTACAGGTTATTTAATTTTTGGTCACAGTATTGTACGCTGGAAGGACAAATACAATTTGGAAATAAGAGGCTTAATTTTCCCAGTTGAGAATAAGACCTTTATCTTGGGTCAACCTTTTTTTCTTTTTTTTTTTAAAGATTTTATTTATTTATTTGACAGAGAGAGAGAGAGCGAGAGCAGGAACACAAGCAGGGGAGTGGGAGAGGGAGAAGCAGGCTTCCTGCCGAGCAGGGAGCCCGATGTGGGACTCGATCCCAGGACCCTGGGATCATGACCTGAGCCGAAGGCAGACGCTTAACGACTGAGCCACCCAGGCGCCCTAAAATAATTTTTCTACAAGATTTTTATTTATTTTTTCCCATTGATCTCTATAGGACTAATCTCCTGAAACTTTTAAGGAAGGATTAGCTAGATACTGCCTTTTCTCATTTCTAAGGGTTTTAAACATACTTCTTTACTTCTGACTGACCTAGGGATATTGATTCAGCCTTCAGAGTTCTTTTCCCTCTGGATTTATCTTCTTCCCATAAGCTCATATCATTGTATATAGTTATTATATCCATTTGCAGATTTTTCTCCTTTAAGCTCTTCTATTTATTTTTCTTAATTCCTTGCATAGCTCTTTTACCTTTACTTTTTCTTGGCATCTCTACATTCTGGATTGCAAAAGCCTAAACTTGTGTGTAAATTGAAGTCAGAGTTGATCCTGCAGCTGTTTTCTTATGCTTGTGTCCTCCCTAGGACTTTAAAAGATGAAAGGCTTGGTAGTTAATAGATAGTTTTAAAAGATGTCTATTTTTCAGAATCTATAAAATACTGTGGTCACTCTTAGAGGTCTAAATATTATATAAACTTTTTTGGTTAGTTTATAACTGACAGTAATAGAAAAATAAATACAGATTTTTATACCAAAGCCAATCTGGTTTGATTTCCTGTTCTACTGTTTACAAAAGTGTAACCCTTGATAGTTTTCTTAATCTCTCTGAATCTCAATTTATAGAATTGGTAAAGTAAGGATAATAATGCCTAGCTCATTTTCTTGAGAATTCAATGTTATATGTGTAATACACACATTATTAGGCTTTTGAATCCAGGACTTCTAAAAGTGAATTCATGGTAGAACTTTTTTTTTTTATGTAAGTGTAATAGGTAATTTATCCATAATCCTTAGCCATTTTAGGTCATTGCTCAATCAAATCTTGATTTTTAGGTTTAGGCTAGAATTTACTATGCTTTGCTTGGAGGCAGATGGAGAGATTTTTACCATAGTGGTTAGGAACACAAAATTTGGAGCAGACTACATAGGTTTGAATGCCCACTTCTACATTTGTAGATTTGTGATCTCAAGAGCTTCACTTAAACTCTATATGCCTGTTTCCTCATCTGAAAAATGATGATATATAGTGCTTATCTCATAGCTTTGTTTTGAAACTTAAATGATTTAATATTTTAAAGTACTTATAATACTTTAGGAGGTTTTGTTGGGGAATATCTATCTACCTATCTATCTATCTATATATCTATATATATCTACATATCTCCAAGGAAGAGTCAATGTTAGGGTAGTTTGATGTCAAAGTGCCTTTAATTTTTTTCAACTATGTAGTCACTTCACACTTGCTGTAATCCTTGTCTTAAAACCCCTTCTTTCCTGTCTCCACCCCTTGATTCTTATCCTTTAGATCTGAGCTTAAACATAATGTTCTTCTGCAAATCTGCTTGGATCTCACAAAGGAAGTTAGATGACAGTAGCATCCTTGGACTATCTTCCCTTCTAACCTGTAAGCTCCATGAAGCAAGGATTGGACAGTCTTGTTTACTGATGAAACCTTGGCTCCTGGCAGTGTGCCCTGGAATGTTTGTTGGAGAAGGCATTCCTTCTCCAATTCCTTACACTCCTCTTACTCAGTAGCACATGGACTCTTCATGGGAGGATGACAGATGCAAATAACAGTTTGGGGTTTCTTTTCTAGCCTTTTCATTTTCTAGTAAACCCTGAACTTCCCTCTAAATCCGTGCTGATTTCTCCTTGCCACAGACAGGCAAAGAGATTACAGTCTCACTTGAGGTCAACAGCATGAATTCCTAGAAGGGTCTCTTACCAGCAAGAGGAGACCTTTTTTTCACTCTCAAAGGAAGGAGAAAGGGATCTTTTTCCCACAAGAAAAATTAGTTTGCTGCACCTTCTTTGAAATTTGTAGGTAGTTGAAATGCAATCTTTTCTTTTTTCAGTTGAGTTACCCCTGGCAACCAGCTCCCACATCTGAATCAGACTTCTACTTTCCCATAGAATGTCTTTCTGAAGAACTGGAATTCCTTCAGAACAAGGTTTTGAAATCAGAATTTTGGGTGTTTGTTAGATATAGTCCCACAGTGGTTTCCTGGAAGGATTCAAATGACCTGTGGTTTGTAGATATTATTGGCTTGTCGTTCAGAAATGCTGCTCAGCAGGAACTTCTCTCTAACTCTTTCCTGTCAATGAGGGAGGATGCTTGGAGAGGGAAGTGAAATAACATTGATGGCATTCAGATAATATGCAAATTAAGCATTCTTACACACTTGCTTTCAATCAACTATCTTATCATAACTGAATAAGAAAGACAAATGGGCATCAAGTCAGCATGATAATTTTAAAATGTAAATGGATATAAATATGATCAAATAAGACTCCATCATTATTATGCATAATCATGAATCATCCACAGAGTAAAAGATACAGAAATAGAAAAGAAATGGCCTTGATTGTCCTGATTATTAAATATACAAAGAAAATTATACTTGACCATAGCAATGCATGCATTTTCCTCTTCAATAATGCTAAAATGCCCAAGAGAAGATAAATCCACAGTAAGATTCCAGTTAATTCACATGGGAAAGCAGGGGAAGGCATCTGCAAAAGACTCTGTGTAAAGTGTCTGCCTTTGAAATTTAAAAACAAATATCAAATATTTAATAACATTCAGATTCATCTATCTGATCTAAACTTGGCCACATATTATCCAGGTCAATTTAGTGCTTATGGGTCATGATAAAAGGATAAAAAAAATTTTTTTTAAATTCTATAACAAACTCAAAGTGTTATTTGGGATTTGTAGAGCCACTCTGAAGTTAGAAATTCTACTTCATCTGTGAATGGTGCAGTGTGGTATCAGCAATGTGAAATGTCAATTTTGTTTCCTTAATTCTTTTCTGTAAGGATGGTGTCAATTATTTTTGTTCCATGTTTGTGTGGTGTCAGATAGCCAGTCAGTCAACAGCATTTAATGAGTGTCCACTGCGTACTCTAGGGAGCTCTAAAAGGAAACAGCACCTGTCCTTGAGGACTTTACAATGAAGTGGGAGAGATAAGGTAAAAACACATGAAAAAATACACAACAGTTGCCATAGAGTCTAAGGCTAGCTTTCTAATTAAAACAAACAAAAAGCAAAAGACATTTAGGTTTTGTAACTTCTTTTGTTTGAAAGTTCCTAGGAAAATGTCACTTTTTCTCATGAGTATCTAGAGGATTGTCTGAACATTTTAAGCTTTTTAGGAAAATTCCTCGGATTTTTTTGAAGATTATTTATTTATTTGAAAGAGAGCCTGCAAGAGAGAGTTGGGGGGTGCATAGGGAGAGGGAGAAACAGACTCCCCACTGAGCAGGGAGCCAGATGGAAGGCTCAATGCAGGACGCTGGGATCATGACCTGAGCCAAAGGCAGATGCTTAACCAACTGAGCCACCCAGGTGCCCCTGAAAATTCCTCAGATTTTTAAGTCAGTATGGGTTAATACTATTGAACTCTTCAGCAGAGTATCTTTAAATATCTGCTCAGATAGGAGATTTTGGCTTAGGTTTCTGAGTTTGGAACTGGATAGAGGGACAATAACCCTACTTTAAATGTGTTGATATTTTTGCTTTCACAATTTTGATGTAAGCAGTTAGCTGTTGACTAAATAGTATAAGGTATAAGTGGTAGGAAAATGATGCTTTCTTGATTTCTTTTTTTCCCTTCATCTATCAGATAGGTGAGATAAAAGATCCTGGTTTCCTCAAAGTCTGATTTCTGGTCTGCTGCCTGTAAGGACCACCAGCAAAAGCTATCCATATACGACTGCTTGAGTGGTTCCTACCAAAGGCATGGTCCTAGCTTTAACCACTTTTTTCATGGTGAGTGTTTCAGGTTTGTCCTTAGTGTCTTTCTGTTTGCCATCTGGCCCATCTTCTCTGCCTTGGGTGTTTCCTTGCTCCAGTACCAATACTTCTATTTCCTGAACTTCCCCAGCTGGGATATTTTGGCAATGGACTGCCATTCTGAAGGAGTTTCACCTTCTACATCTCCCTTACACCCAAACCTGCCTTTTCCTCCAGGGGATGCAAACTGACTCATTAATCCACACTGATGTGCTAATGACTTCAATAGTTTACTATGATCTAGTAGTCATATCGCAGTGGAGATTTCTGAAAGTGAAAAAAAATCAGTTTCTATTATTTAAACCTAAAACATTATGTGGATACCTGGGAGCTCTTTCAGCGTAGGAGGCCTTGTCTGGGCCCTGAATGCTTGCCCTCAGACTAGCTTTATTATCCCGTGGTGGGAAATCAGGGATTGGGCTGGAGAATGGAGGAAAATATTTCCTATATCCTCACAGTTCCAGGAAGGCAACTGCATCACTTCCTTCTCAATCCTTGATGGTTTATGACAGTCAGTCTAAATTTTTCACTGTGGACTTAAATTTTACTTCTACCCCTCTGACCTCATCTTCTCCACTTTCCCCCTCATCTACTGGGTCAAAGCCTCCCTGAGTTCTTTTAGTCCCTCAACCATCTGGCTCTCATTCACTCCTGGCTTGAAGAGTGCAGAAATTCTTAAGACTGGCACCTTCCTAACATTCAAGTCTCCTATCAGATACTACCTTCTCAGAGAAGACTTCAGGACTTTCTTATCTAAACAAGTTATTTCCTACTTCTTTTGTTGTATTTTCTTTATAGCACTTCTATTTTCTAGAATATTCAAGTTTACTGTTTCCCTGTTTATTATATTTTATCTACCATTGGAAGCTCTTGAGGGCTGAAACTTTATCTTAGGAAATATATCTTGAGGATCCAGAACTATGCTTTATAAATTGTTGGTGCTAAATGAGTCTTTGATAAGAGATTGTTGGTTAGATAATCATAGCCACTATGTGCTGAATTTAAGTTCCAGTTAAAAAAAAAAATAGAAAATACTTAAAATAATTGCTTCCCTGCCGACAACCTGACCCTAAGAAATGCTTACTCTATCATATTCCAACCTTCTCAAAAAAAAAAGATGTGAGATATATATATATATAGTTATAAGATATTATATATATATAATATGAAATATTGCTCAGCCATTAAAAAAGAACGAGTTCTTGCCATTCACAACAGCATGGATGGACCTAGAGTATATTATGCTAAGTGAAATAAGTCCGAGAAAGAGAAATACCGTATGGTTTCACTTACATGTTGAATCTAAAGAGCAAAACAAATGAACAAACAAACAAAATAAAAGCATACTCATAAATATAAAAAAAAAAGGGTGGAATGTGAGCACTTCTGTCTTTGAATATCTTCAGTTTTGAAGGGAAGAAACAAAGAAGACGACAAATTATGAAGAGCTAATCACACCTGTTGGGAAGAAGTGTGCAGTGGATCATAGTATAACTAGGAAATTATTAATAAATGATCACCACAGGAAGGAAGCTGAAAGAAAGGAATGAATCATTGCCCAGAAGCTGTTGTGGTGAATCCATGCAATACGTCCTTCTTGATCCTCGAAGCCCCTGGAGCATGGAGTATGGAGTAGAGGCTTATTTACACTAAATAACACAAATGTGTGAGCAGAAACAAAAACTGGTGGCAGACATAGCAGAGAGGCTGTGGTAGCGAGATCTGGCTCCAGGTTAGCTGGTAGTTGATTAAGGCAGAGTCACAGGAAGAAAAATTGGTTCTATTTGCCATGATGATGACAAGTAGCCTCCCTGGATGGCAAGTAGCCTCCCAGTCAGACATCTTAGAGGACCCTTACTTTCTGTCACCTCTACAATAAGCAGTTTTCTCCCTACAGTGATAGGTGACACTGGTTATTTTGAAAGATATATGTGCTTCTATGGAGATGAAAACAGGAAAAGGAGAGAAATGGTAGGGTTTTTCTCGTTTGCTTTAAGTCTTATTTTCTTTCTTTCTTTTTCTTTCCTCCCTTACCTCCCTCCCTTCTTCCTCTCTCCCTCTCTTTTTCTTTTTTCTTATCATTTTCTTTTTCTTTTTTCTTTTCCTTTCCTTTCCCTTTGCCCTTTCCTTTCCTTTCCGTTCCCTCTCTCTCTCTCTCTCTCTTTTTCTTAGAACTCTTGCCTCATCAAGTTTCCAATCTTTCTCAATTCATTTCTTCAACAATCTGTCTTGTAACCTTGTGTTCACTGAGTATCTTAACTGGGAGAAATCTTTGTCAACTTGAAAGTAAACAATGGTACCACATTAATTTGTATTTCTTTGATGATGCGTGAGCTGAACACATTTAGGTTTTTGACAATTTCTTTCTTCCCTGGAGTATTACCTATTCATAGCCTGTGTCTTCCCCCCCCCCCCCCCCGCCCCCTCCATTAGAGTGTTCCTGTTTTTCTTAATTGAGCTCAGTGCTTAAGATCTTAGGTTCTCTAGAGTGAATTTTCTGAGCCTCACACTAGCTCTGCCACTTGCTTTGGGACACCGAGGTGTAAGTTGTAGAGTGACCATATGCATGAATTCTCATCTTTAAAATGGGAAATAATAATTATTGTTATGTCTCAGAATACTGCTGAGGAATAACTAGATAAAATATGTTAAGTGCTTATAACAGTGCCTAGCACATAGTTTATGATCCATAAATGTTATCTGTTATTATTAGCTATTTAAATATTAAGAATATTATTCCTTTATAGGTGATTTAACAAATGTTTTTCTTCATTTGACTTTTGCCTCTTTTCTTTCATCTGAAGTTTTGACTTTCAAATGTGTTAAATTTTAGGTGGTCAGATTTGTTGATCTTTATGTTTTTCTTGAAAGCCTTTGTGTTCAGAAAGTTTCCCTCAACCCCAATTGTAGAAAGAATAGGTTTTCACACAGTACTTATAATTTTCATATCCCCTTTACTATCCTCAATCTCCTGATGTCTAACTTCAGTCTTCTCCACTATTTTTAATTCTCACTTACTTTTACTTTTAATTGTGTTAAAGTATACATAATACGTACTTTACCATCTTAATTATTTTTAAGTGTACAGTTCCATAGTGTTAAGTATTTTTGTGCAATCTATATCCAAAATTCTTCATTGTGCAACACTTCTGTACTCATTAAATAACTCCTCTCTATTCCCCTGCAGACACTTAACTGACTGAGTCACCCAGGCACCACAAAGGTTCCTAAAGCTTTAATCTACTGCTTAGTGTTGTTTTAAAAATTATGGTGTGGCCATAATTCAATTATTGATTGATTCATTAACTCAACAATGATTAATTGAATACTTAACAATAGGTCAGGCAATGTTCTGGGATAAAAAATTAACATGAATTTTGCCTTTGAGGACTTGACTAACTTAAGTGGAAACACGGACCTAGACAGTAAGAGTTACAATACAGTGTAATAGAGGCAAATAAAGTATAAAACGTTAATCAAGTTCTGGTCTAGTTAATCTTAATATGTCAGGGCCTTTCAGTTGCCATTTTTCTTGTCATGAGAACAGTTTTCTCACATGTTCAAGGTTGATTTCTAATGGTAAGAGAATTAGGTTGGAATGAGATAGGAGCTGACTTCCTGCAAACACTACTATGGGCTTCGCATTTCACTTTACTTTAGTCCATTATCAGGGCTATTATCTAGTTCAGAAATTGATATGCTGAAAACACCCTAGTTTCTGTTCTTGCATCTTAAAGTAGAAAGATCAGATACTATTTCCTTTAGTTGTCTATCTGAGGACACCCTATAGGCTATACCCTTGATAGATTTAATTTCACCACTGTACACTGAGTTTTTCTTAAGGAGGAAGCAGCTGGAATGAACAAAGAGTTGAATTCTGAGATTCTGAGGACAATGGCATTTGTTAGCAATTTGTAACAAGTGAAGGAGTATAATCCGTAAAGTACTTCCTCCTAAGATGTTCTTGTAGTTCTACTTTATTGTATCCTTCCCCTTACCTCCAACCAACACTGCTTCCCATCACGCAATGAATGACTAACTTGCACACATTCACCTACAGATTTTAAATACAAATAAAGAGAAGGGATTCCAGTGATTATTTGGTACTTCCCCTGCCCTTTAAATAGGTGTTAACTAAACCATTTCAGGTAGATGTTTATATATCTTATTAAATATCCCTAGTGAAGAAATTCTATAATTTGTTCCATTGTTCAGAAATCCTGAAGTCTATGATTTGCTGTGAAAAATAAACTAGAAAGCAGAATAATTTATGTAACTCATATTTAAAACACACTTGACTGAATTAGTTGGATGTTCCAGAGTACAATAGATATACATATAAAAATTTTAATGAAGGATGCCTTAAAATTATAATTTGTCCATTAAGTCTGTCAGTTCACAAGTACTTGTTAGGTATGGGTAATGCATCAGGCAATATGGTAGTTACTGTGGGTACATAGATAAGAAAAAGATAATCTTCATCTTAAAGGAATAGACTCATTGGAGAAAAAGACCTGTAAACAAAGAATTCCACACAATATGATAAAAACATAGGAAAAAAGGTGAAGTAGTTATTAGGACAGGAATGAAGCAGTTTTAGGAAAGACTTCTAAAGGAGAAGGTGCTTAATTGAATTGTATCTGAAATACTGGCTGCTCAAAGTGTGGTTTGCAGACGAGGGAATTTGCATTGTCTGGGAGCCTGATAGAACTCTAGAATCTCAGTTCCTGCCCTAGACATACCAAATCAGAATCTGCATTTAAATAAGGTCTCCTGGTGATTTGTATGACATTAAAGTTTGAATAGTTTTGCCTTAAAGGACTCCCAGTAACTGCCAGGTGGATATGGAAGAAGGGAAGAATATTCTCTGGAAATGGAAACAGTATGTGTAAAGGGACAATCTTGAGAGGCACTCTCTCTAGTAGCAGATTCTGAGACAAGGATTTGAGTACAAGCAGCCTATTTGGGAGGAATATCTGGTAATGTAGTGGGAGGTGAGACAAGGAAGATGAGAACAACTGTTGAGCATTTTTCTAGAAAGTAATCTCTGTGAGCAAATCAGAATTAGTCTCTTAGGACAATGCTGGGAAAGAGTGTGGCATATAACTTGGAGTTATAAATTCCAGTTACTCTATGGTTGAGAGATGCTGCCAGGTGATGCTAATTCTCCAGGGTTTTAGACTTTCCATAGGCATAGGCTCTTTGGACTCTGGCCACCGGAAAAGACTTCAGGCGGAGTTGTAGGTGAAAACCAGCAGATTGGTGTTCACTCACAGAAATGGGGAGTGGTGAGGAGGATATAGGTGGGCACCAATGGTGACTGCTATGGGGAACGAGGTATTAAGCAGCACTATAGGACATACTCAAGGAATTGCTGTTTATTCAGCATTCTGGGAAATGCAGAAAGTTAATGTATAAGCATCAGGATCCAAGGCTGTCTAGATACATAGAAGCCAAATCACAAAGGGCCTTGTGACAATGATAGACTAAGAAAGTTGAGTTTCACCCTGTGGGCCATTATGTATTTTTTAAATTGAGTGTCATGATAGAAATTTCATTTTTAGACAGATTGTTTTGGAGGCAGTTGAGAGAATGGAAGGAAGTCCATGGGATTGAAGGTGGAGAGGCCAGTAGAAATTATATAACCTTAGATGCAGCTTCTGTAGTTATGGTATCCCATTAGAATACTGGATTAATCAATATTTCTACCAAGCTTCTATATTCAAGGTATTTTGCAATGGTGTATGTGAGGTATAAAGTATTGTCTGTTTCTTTTTCTTTGATTGATTAAAATAATCTATTCAAACTGAAGTCTAGTCCATCTATTAGTGCCATGGTTGTGTGTCAGTAAGGGTTGGTGTATTTAAATTCAGCATGGATTCGTGTATTGCATAGGTCTTGAATGCCCTAACCAATGCCTGGTGTCATCCATTTGTTTTTTTGTTTTCTTTTTTAAAGATTTTATTTATTTATTTGACAGAGACAGTGAGAGAGGGAACACAGGCAGGGGGAATGGGAGAGGGAGAAGCAGGCTTCCCGCCGAGCAAGGAGCCCAATGCGGGGCTCGATCCCAGGACCCTGGGATCATGACCTGAGCCGAAGGCAGACGCTTAACAACTGAGCCACCCAGGTGCCCCATCCATTTGTTTTTAATAGAACAATAGTTCTGAGAGCACAGGACACTATTTAATAATTTTTCCTACGAAATGGAACTATAAATAAGCTCCCAATTAATGAATATATTAATAATTTACCCTGCTCATGGACCTTAGTCACATTTTATTTATGATCACTGCCACATTGCATATAAATGAGAATTTTTTGGTTATTACTATACTCATATCAAAGTGTTGCCTACCATTTCTCTTAGTTGAGATAGGTAGAACTTTGTTTTTAATCCTGAGGACTTCATAATCCTAATCTTAATTTTACTGTTGCCTGGAAGATGTGTGTGTCCAAAATATCATATTTTTCAGATTTTATTTCAGTCACTGAAGTGTATTGAAAAGTCTCATTCTATATACTCCATTACTGACATCATTATAAAGATTTGATGTTGCTTAAAGTAATCACTGACTTTATTTATTTATTTATTTATTTATTTATTTTTAAAGATTTTATTTATTTATTTGCGAGAGAGAGAGAGAGTGAGTGAGAGAGCACAAGCCATGAGGCAGGTGGGAGGGGGGAGAGGCAGAGGGAGAAGCAGACTCCCTGCAAAGCAGGGAGCCCGATGCGGGACTCGATCCTGGGACTCCAGGATCATGACCTGAGCCGAAAGCAGTTGCTTAACCAACTGAGCCACCCAGGCGCCCCATCACTGACTTTATTAAACCAAACTTTTTTTTTTTTTACCTTTACATCAGTTGGGATTAACTTTTTCCCACTCATCCTTAATTTGCATCCTTTGATTGTTTTCCCTATTGATGTTTTGGTCTTCTTAGAGCTATAAGTCTTCAATTCACAAAAGACTTGATTAATACAATGACTAGTATTGTATATGGTATTAAAGATAAGAATTTCTTAGCTTGTAGTTTATTCTTTATTTTAACACAGAGAAAATGTATTGGGGAGATTCAAAATGATAAAGTTATCTGTATTCAAAATGAGAAAGACAATAAACAAGATATTGAAATTGAGTACAAATCTTACAAAATCACCAAAGCTCTTTGATAAGAAATTTATCTTCTTTGAGCTGCTTCAGTTTAAAATAAGCTAAGTGTTAATGAGTCATGACCCATTCTCTGTTCATTTGTCCTCTCATCTTGCTGTGGCAAATATTCAACAAATACTGATTAATATCAAAGAGAGTTCACTCTCTATTGGAAATTTTGCCACAGTAACATGTTATTTCTGTTTTACACTCATTTATGGCAACTTTTTCTATGGTGGGCATCAGAGGGGGCCAGTTGGATATATCTGTTGCCTTATCTTATCTTGGTCTGAAAAACGAAACTACCTAGAGATCGCACAAACTGATCTGATGCAATGGGAAAGTCCATAGGAGGACTTAAGCAATAGATCAAGTTTTATTTTTTATTTTTTATTTTTTTAAAAGATTTTATTTATTTATTTGACAGAGAGAGAAAGACAGCGAGAGAGGGAACACAGCAGGGGGCGTGGGAGAGGGAGAAGCAGGCTTTCCGCCGAGGAGGGAGCTGGATGTGGGGCTCGATCCCAGGACCCTGGGATCATGACCTGAACTGAAGGCAGATGCTTAGCGACTGACCCACCCAAGCGCCCCAATAGATCAAGTTTTAATTCAATTAATTGTTTAATTAAATGATCTTAAAATGCTTGACTCAATTTCTCTGAGTGGTCGTTTGTGTATATCATCTAGTGAGACATTAAAGTGAGCTGATAAAGAGTAGATTTTGGAATCTGGGTTCATATCTGTGATGTAAATACAGATTTATTGCATAACCTTGACTAAGCTGCTTATACTCTCAAGAGTGAGACAGTGGACAAGAATGTTCACATTGTGAGGATTAAGTACTATATAGTGATTGTCATAGTCATATTTTCATAGCTTCATAATTAGGGAAAAGATAAGTATCTGTAGATAGCTTTACCATTTTGTAAAGAGAAAAAAATTCATTTGGGTTTTGATGCGAAGATCCTTTCTTCTCATAATTTCTAAATTTCCTGTAAGTTTCCATTCTCTTTCACTCAAGCTTTCCTTTACTTTGGTTATGCAGTATTTATGCTGCGGGCATTATGGGTTAACATTACTGCTGTGCACACTTTTCCATTTAATTTTAAAGTTCCATTGTTCTGTGACATTAAGATTGCTATCAGTATTCAAAGGTCAATGAGTCAAAGACACTGGAGCATAACATATATTTCTCCCACCATTTTAGAACCTCATATTTATTTTGAAGACCAGGAAGCCCATCTTCCTTTCTCTTTCTTCCCAATGTTGATTGAACTTTGAAGTTTTTATTTTCTCAGTAAATTTGTAACATTGATGGCTAGCCTTAAACTTGGCAAAAAATGTTTTCCCTTCTTTTTTACTTTTGCTGAACTGAGCCCTTTTGGACATCTGTAGGTCAGTTCTCGTTGGAGAGCTGGTAACAGTGGAAACACCTGCACCTTGGAAATAACTCAACTCTGTATCAAAAGAAGTCAAGCAGCAAAGGTCAGGCAAGAACATGAATCCTGATGCTCAGACAAGCCCCAGGCAGGCCTTCTATAGAATCTGAGAAGCCAGTCTTGGGGTGGGGGGCGGGGTGGGAGGGAGAACATTGTGTTCTTGCTCAGTCACCCTCTCCTGCTGCTCAGGACAACACAGACATACTGTAGTGAAAGTCAGCCAGTGCCCAGGTGAAAGAAGATAGGTAAAACATTTTAGGATGAAAATAGGAAAAATTATAAATGGAGATAATTGTGGAAATAAAGTGGTTTTTAATGTTAGTAGTTGTAAACTAAAGATGGCCCTTTGGGCTGGATATAAAATGTAGTTTTTTGGTAGTAATCCTTTTACAGTTGAATAACCTCTACCTAAATAGAAGCTTTATCAAGGCAGTTGTTTTTAAATGTCATTTTTCGAGTCATCGTTTTTCTTCTTAAATTAAAACTCCTTAAAGTGATAGCCATAGAATGATAGGTGAGTAAAGAAGTCATAACAGAATATTCTCACAGAATACAAAAACACCTTTGATAATATGGTATTAATGAAGGATCGATGAGAAAATCTTCAGTAGATTCAGGTTTTCTCTTATTTAAATCATAAGGTTGGCATTCAATTGATGAAGCGGTGGTATGACAGTAAGCTAAACACAAATATCTGAAGATTCATTCTTTCCTTCATTTACTACCAGCCAATTATCCCTTTACAAAATGGTGTTTACCTCATCAACATATATACGTCTTTGAAATAATGGGAGGATATTATGATTCATGTCTGTGATAGGATTTTAGTCTCCTGGTTTTAAGATTGCCCATTAGTGCAGATATTGTTAGATCTCACACTCACAAGGCACCTGAGTTCTTGTTGAGACCCACTGTGAAAGCTTGCCATTGTTATTCCAACATTACCCACAGTTCTTGTTTGTGTGAAGCCACATAAAGCAGAATTGAATTCCTAAAGGATAGACATAGTGTGCAAAGCCTGATTACTCTTTTTGAAAGCTGATCCAGACTGGTAGAAGCTTTTAAAATTTTTGTGTTTAAGATTAATTTTAATGAAAAAAATATATTAGGAGCACTTGTTTTGGCCATTTTCAACCAAATCATTTCTTTTAGGAACATTAATGCCTCCAAGGTAGAAGGAGAAAAATGAGGCACTTGCCTTGTGTGATTATGGAAGAAACATTATGTTTTGAGAATGAGAACCCAGAGGTAATTACTTCTCAGGAAGAGAAAGGGGAGTATGACGCTTTGGCACACTCCACAAACCAATTAGATATCTTAGCAAAACAAGTTGCCTTAGAAATCCCACTTTATTTGGAATAGATAAGCTCAGAGTTCAGAGACAGACCTTACCTCAACCTTTTCTGCTTCCCTACTCTCTACCCTTATAACTTTCTCACCTGTAAATAAGAAAGTACTCCTTAGAATATTAGGTTGACATTAGCACAGGTTATGGAAAATCCAGTCAGCCAATAACAGAGTGTAATACTATATGTATTAATACTCCCAGGACACACAGTGGTGCTACCTGGGAGTCAGATTCAATAGCACACCTGACCTTGGGTGAGTCATCTAGTCATGCTTTGTTGGTTTCCTCATCCATAAAGTGGTGATGGTGATACTATCTACCTTGCTGGCATTCTACAAATATTACTGAAATGGCAGTTGGTTAGCACTTTAGAGGAACATGCTATTAAAAAATGCCTTTATTGCCATCTCTTCAGGGCACAGAACTCTTCTCACAGTCAGGAGCTATTGTACCTGTACAACGTGTTCTTGAAGCTTGGGAAGGATAAGAATGTGGAATCTTGAAGGAGAGCTCAAGTTCAGTTATTTAATTATGACAAGGCAATGCATGGATTTGTAGGTGGAGAAATGCCAACTTTGTATCTGTTAACAGCCATCCACAAATGAAACTAAATAAAACTAAGTTATATCCCCATCATACCCAAAGAAATAAAGTTAAAACTAGCCCAGAAAAGAGCCAATATGCATATGTGTTGAGGGGAATGATTAATTAATCCCCCTTACCCTTCAACATGTCCTGATCAAGAATGCCTAGGCTATTCTCACATAATCTGCTTATAGCCAACTCACATTCATGGCCATAAGATTCTCAAGAATTGTCATTAGAAACCTCCCACTGAAATCAATAGACTTAACAGTTTGAATGAGAAAAAGGAAAAAAAAAAAGCTAGAAATTACTGTTATTTCCACTTTAGTTTCTCTCCAAGATGTTGATGTGCTAAGTGTTACCTAGCAGAAGGCATTGTGGGCATGAAAAAACATTATCAATCTGTCTGAAATTCTGCATCAATGAAAATAGTAACTTCCTTAGAATCCTGTGGTTTGAAGACCCCCTTTCACAAAATGTCTGCTAATGGAAATAAAATCTTTCTTTTGAGGAATGTGCACTAAGATAGGAACAATAGGTCAACATATTTTAAAGTGCATTAAGATGACAAGAAATGATCAAAGGTAGTCACAAAATCCAACCCGCAGGTGCCATTAATGAGTGTACTTTCCAATTTGAATGCCACTAGTTGTCCATAATCCAGGCATATTAACCCTGTGGAAGGAAAGGATAGAGCCTTCTGCTTATGGTAGTTCTAAATAGAGCAATAACTTTAATTCTATCATTATCAAGTCTCAAAGGCAGTGATACCTAATCATATAATTATTTGTCTATTTATGGATTCTCGGTAAATGGTATGCCTTAGTTTATTGCTGTACTTGTTTGGGTATTAACTGTCACTGTCAAAGCAATTAAATGACAATTCTTATCATTCAAGGGGCTTAAGAGAGTCTGCTAGGTCATTTTAAGGTTTGACTATAGACCAAATTGCCCAAGACATTTTTCCCTCTCCCTTTAAATATATAATATATATATTCATTATATATAATATAAAATAATATGATATAAAATAATATAACATAGTATAATATATGTTGCTCCTTTAGAATCCTCCACAGACAGCATAGTCTCTGTTTTTAGAAATTCTCTTTGGAGTTCAAAAATGCTCCCTTTAAGGAAAATTTTACAGTGTTTTTTTTTACATGGCTAGGCCAGTGATGAAGAGTCAGTGGTTCAGCAATTCTTGTCACACCTCTTGTCCCCATCTTTTCTACCTTAACTTGCACATACATACTTAAATAAGTCAATAAAATGAGAAAAATATACACATTTCCTACTGAATTCCCCCAAATGAGAAACTCAGGCCATTATCAGCTCTGCAATCACCTAGCAAGTATACTCTCTGCTAAAAAGAGTGGAAAGGAAGAAGGCTCTAAAATTGCTCAGCTGTCTGGATAGACTCTAGTGCCATAGGATGGGAGTTTGTCTGCATACCCTAAAATCTATCTCTGTGTGTGTGTGGAGATTACTCACCGGTTTAGAAAATAGTCAGTGCTTACAAGTAACTCTTAAGGACGGTTAACTAATGATTCAGTTTGCCTATGTATGTTTTCCCAATGGCAGAATTGTTGGCACCTGCTTGGCTTTTTAAGTAAACCCAGAAAATGGATGTTAAAGCCTTCTGGTGATTCAGCAGTGGGTGGAAATGTTACTGCTGTGCTAGAAGTATTTGTTTCTATAGGCAAAGAGCTTTTATGTGTTTTTCTGGGTTATTTAATAACTTAATATATGTGAGTTCATAGAGGCCATTTATTTATGCTTGTCTATAGCTGAAACACACTACCCTGTTATATAAATATTGAAAGAATCTTGCATGTTACTATTTTATACTTTTGCATTTTACACACTGAATTAAGAAAATCTTCATACTTAACATGTTTTCAGAGTTGACCTTCACATAAGATTTAACTGCATACTTAAAAAAAATATTGTCCCCTTTCCACTCTTCTCACTTTTCTCCCAGATGTTTGAATCCTCTCCTCACAGTAAAATTACATTTGGTAGCAACAAGTCCAGCTGGCAGGGCATCTAATCCAATTTAATCCACGGATATAATTCTGCATTTGAATAACTGAGGTAAACACAGTCTATTGCTAGCATAAGGTACTGTCATTGCAACTGTAGGCAGTCATTAAATCAAAGATAATCTGTGGTTCTTATCACCAAAACAAGGTGTATGAAACTTTTTGAACTCTGTAATCAAAAGGAACTAAAAACACTCATAAGTCTAAATGTTATCATCCTAAAAACTTTGAGAATCAAGCTGGTGTTGTCTCCTTTCCCAGTCATACTGCACTACATAATTATTATGTAAAAAAAAAAAAAGAAAATGTTTCAGCCTTGTAGGCAGAAATTAATGTGAGAAAGTCTTAATATATACAAGTTTCATAAAATAGTCTATCCACCCATGGGACCCTGGGTCCTATGGCTGTAATTGTCACAATGAAATAAAACCATTTAAAGCATCTATGTGTTTTGTTTGGTGTTTAACAGAGCAATTGAATTGGCATACTTCTCATTCTATAATAACTTAAAAATCAAAGACAGAATTAAAAATTAAAGTCATGATCTTATAAAGAGAAATAGTCCTAAATTGGGAGTCAGAAAAATCATTTTTTCCCTATATTCACTCCATACATCCTGAAAAGTAACTCTACCTTGTGGGCCCCATGGTCCCCAACAGTGCTGTGAACAGACTGGACTATATTATCTATCACCTACGTGCTTTTTGGTTCTAACAGTCTTAAAAATCCTCTAGAGCCATACATTGTAGAAGAGAGTGTTTTTGCATTAAAATATAAAAGTAGTTCTAGATTTTAGAGCAAGACATAGAAAAATAGTATAGTGGAAGGAGGGATAAAGAAGTGGAAAAAGAGAATTCCTCAGCAATGATTTTTAAAGATAAAGTTAATTAAGGTTGGCTTGTGGAACAATCAAAAAAAAATTAAGAAAATTCCACTTACCATAACATTAAAAAGAATAAAATATTTAGGAACATATTTAACAAAAGAAACCCAAGACTTTAATACTGAAAACCATAAAATGTCATTGAAAGTAATTTAAAAAGACCTAAAAAAATAGAAAGCTATCCTCTGCTAAGGGATTAGAAGACATTCTAAATGTTAAAATGATGGCATTTCCCCAGTAGTTCTACAGATGCAATGCGACCTCAGTCCAAATACCAGCTGTCTTTTTTGCAGAAATAGGCTGATCTAAAATTTGTATGGAAATGAAGGGATATGTTTGGGGGGCAGTTTTAGCCCATTAAACCCAGCAATTCCACTCCTAGGTATATATCCAAAAGAAACAAAAGTATATGTACGTGCAAAAATTTGCAAACAAATGTTCATAGCTGCTATATTTATGATAGTGCAAGAGTGGAAACAGCCAAAATGTCCATTACTGAGGAATGTATTAGCAAATTGTGGTATAGCCATATAATAGAAGATTTGTGGTATAGCCATATAATAGAATATTGTTTGTAGAAAGGAATGATATACTGAAATATGCTACAACATGGATGAACCTGGAAAACATGATGCTGTGTGAAAGAAGCCATACACAAAAGGCTCTAGGTGGTAGGATTCCATTTATATGAATTTTCCAGAAGAGGCAAATCTATAGAAACAGAAAGTGGACAAAATGTTTTCCAGGAGCTGAGAGAAGGACTAGGGATTAACTGCTAACAGATATGGGGTTTCTTATTGGGGTGATGGAAGTACTCAGTGTGATAATTGTACAAATTTGTGAATATCTAAAAACTACTGAATTGCACACTTTAAAAGGGTGAATGTTATGGTATGTGAATTATATTTCCATAAGGCTGTTATTTAAAAAAAAAAAGAATTGTGGTTTTACATACAAGTTAACTACTTTGATGCCTATGGTTCAACCTGGGCAAAAAACAAAACAAAACAAAAAAAACAATTACTGTATACTTCAGTCAGAGCAGATCATGGCAGTCAACCCAACTAACCTGAAGATCTTGGTCATATGCAGACCAGTTCACTTTAATGAGTTTTGCATTTATACTGCTCAATAAATGTGTTACCATTTATTAACTGTTAATTATAAAATAAGCCATAAAGCTGAGTTTCACCGAAAAAGCCTCACAAACCAGTCTAGTGGCTAGAAACCAATCACCCCAGCTTTCTGAGCATCCCATGTCCCACAGTAGGTGATAAGCACTCTTTCATTTACTTCTCCTTTCTTTGAGATCTTAAATACTTCTATGGGCTCAATGTTTGTATGCCCCCAGAATTCATATGTTGAAGCCTGAGTCCCCAATATGATGGCACTTAGAGGTGGAGCATTTGGGAGAAAACTAGGTCATGACAGTGGGACCCTCATGAATGGGAGTAGTGCTGCCCTTTTAAGATGAGACAGGAGAGGGGTAATGTATCTCCACTATATGAGAATAGAGCTAGAAGTCTGTCTGCAAAACAGGAAGAGGGCTGTCACTAGAAACCAAATTGATCATGGACTTCCCAGTCCCCAGTGCTGTGAGAAATAAATGTTTGTTGTTTTAGCCACTCATTCTAATTGTTATAGTAGCCCAAGCTAAGACAAATGCCTTATCCATAAATGAAGACAGATGGACAAGACTGAACTGTAAAGGCCTTTTTTGTCTCTTGGATTGTCTAAACCATAAGTTTTTTTTTTTTCAATTTTGAAAAAGCTCTTGGTTCAAGAGTTTACCCTATCATTGTTTGACCGTGTTACCTAGAGAAAAATTTGGCCAAGTCATATTTTCTGTACACAGGAAATTAGAATATTTCTGAGGATGTAAATTTCCCTGGAAGGCTTTATTTCAGTAATCTTTTAACAAGCATTAAGGCATGGAGAAGGATATACAACCTAGAAAAGATTGCCATGGGGCATGTAAGTAGGGTCTAGAAATCTCTTCTTCTTTTTTTTTTTTTTTTATCTCAGAAAACAAACTGAGGGTTGCTGGAGTGGTGGGGGGGGGG
>NW_022589728.1:37358420-37410448 GCF_004348235.1 Phoca vitulina
GGTGGCTGGGTGATAGACACTGGGGAGGGTATGTGCTATGGTGAGCGTTGTGAATTGTGTAAGACTGTTGAATCATAGACCTGTACCTCTGAAACAAATAATACATTATATGTTAAAAAAAAAAAAAAGAAGATAGTAGGAAGGGAAAAATGAAGGGGTGGAAATCGGAGGGGGAGATGAACCATGAGAGACTATGGACTCTGAAAAACAAACTGAGGGTTCTAGAGGGGCGTGGGGGGTGGGTTAGCCTGGTGATGGGTATTAAAGAGGGCACGTACTGCATGGAGCACTGGCTGTTATACGCAAACAATGAATCATGGAACACTACATCAAAAACTAATGATGTAATGCATGGTGATTAACATAACATAAAAAAAATAAAAATCTCTTCTAATGGTTTATTCTTTCATTTGTTCAGTTTTTTTTTTTTTTTTAAAGATTTTATTTATTTATTTGAGAGAGAGAGAGCACATGAGAGTGGGGAGGGTCAGAGGGAGAAGCAGACTCCCTGCCGAGCAGGGAGCCTGATGCGGGACTCGATCCAGGGACTCCAGGATCATGACCTGAGCCGAAGGCAGTCGCTTAACCAACTGAGCCACCCAGGCGCCCCTCATTTGTTCAGTTTTAATTGATATTGTTTAAGTACTTACTACGGGTCAGCTACTGGGAAAGGTGTTGAACTGTAAATAAAGAACAAGTCAGACAGTGTGCCTTGTGAACCTGCCAGTTGTCACCATTATGCTGGACCAGTCCAGAATATAATACAATCAGAGTGCAACTCTTATTTATATTTTTCCAAATACTACTTGTTTAAGAACAAATTAGTCTTATAGTATTTCTGCCCACACATAGGTAACAGACTTTGCTATGGTCATATTGTCATTTTACATTGCAAACATTTCAGTTCAGGAATTAGGCTCATCAGTGGAAAGTAGTAATCAAATTTCCAAATGCTCATTAAGGCCAAACTCCTCTCTCTCATCTGAAGCTACTTTTGCCTGGAAGAGCCTAGTGAGAAAGTGAGAATACAGCTGGTTTTGATGTCATTTCAAATGGAATTGTTTGCTTAATTTAATTTTTTGCATTATTCATTGCTAATGAATAGAAGTACAATTGGTCTTGTATATTGATTTTTGTATCCTGCAATGTTGCTGAATTCATTTATTAGTTCTAATGTGGATTTCTTAAGACTTTTTTTATATATAAAATCTCATAATCTGTAGATGTAGTTTTACTTGCCAATCTAGGTGACTTTTATTTCTTTTTTTTCTTTTTTTTTTTTTTTTGCCTAATTTCTGGCTAGAACCTTCAGTGCAAAGCTGAATGGAAGAGCAAGAGTAAATAATTCTTGTCTTGTTCTTCATCTTAAGGGGAAAACATTCCAGTTTTCAGTTTTAAGTATGATGCCAGCTGTTGATTTTTTCTAGAGATCCGTTTATGAGGATAAGGAAATTTATTTTTCTTCTTAGTTTGTTGAGTGATTTTTATCATGAAAGTGTCAGATTTTTAGGGGCGCCTGGGTGGCTCAGTCGCTAAGCATCTGCCTCCGGCTCAGGTCATGATCCCAGGGTCCTGGGATCAAGCCCCATATCGGGCTCCCTGCTCCGCAGGAAGCCTGCTTCTCCCTCTCCCACTGCCCCTGCTTGTGTTCCCTCTCTCGCTGTGTCTCTCGCTGTCAAATAAATAAATAAAATCTTTAAAAATAAAAAAAGTGTCAGATTTTTGTCAGATGTTTTTCCTGTATCCACTGGAATGTTAGTATGTCCTTTTTTCCTATTATTCTGCTAATATGGTATATTACATTGAATGATTTGTATTTCAAATTAAAATTGCATTCCTTTTTATATGTTGCTGTGATTGGTTTGCTGGTATTTTGTTGAGGATTTTGGCATCTATATTAACCAGTGATTGGTTTGTGCCTTTCTTTTCTTGTGATGCCTTTGACTTATTTTGGTATCAGACTAATACTGGTCTCATAGAATGAATTTGGGAAATGTTGTCTTCATGTCTTTATTTTTCTTTTTGGAAATGTTTTGAAGGATTTGTACTAATTCCTCTTTAAACACCTAGAAGATTAATTAGTAAAGTCACCTGAGCCTAAAATTTTCTTTGTGGAAAGTTCTTTTGATTATTCTGTTTTTTTTTTTTTTTTTTCAGATCTATTCAGATTTTCTATTTCTTCTTGAGTCAAATTTGATAATTTGTGTATTTCTGAGAATTTGTCCATCCAGGTCATCTAACTTTTGGTATGTAATTATTCCTAGTATTTCATTATAATTTTTTTTTTTTTTTAACTCTGTAAGGTCAGTATTGTCCCCTATTTCATTCCTGATTTTAGCAATTTGAATCTTCATTTTTTCTTGGCCAGTCTAATTAATGTTTAGTGAATTCTATTGCCATTCAAAGGATGTTTCATGATGATGTCTTCATTCATCTTATCTATTGTTTTCTTATTATTTTTAAATTTATTTCCAGTTTAATCTTTATTATTTTTTCCTTCTGTTTGCTTTGGGTTTAGTTTGCTCTTCTTTTTCTTGTTTCTTAAGGTGGAAGTTTAGATTATTAATTTGAGATTTTTTAATATAGGCATTATAGCTATTAATTTCCTTCAAAGCACTGTTTCTGCATCCCATAAGATTTTTTATGTTATGTTTCCATTCACCTCAACATTTGCTAATTTCCCTTGTGACTTCTTTGACCTCTTGGTTATCTAGGGGTGTGTTATTTAATTTCACATATTTGTTGATTTCCCATATTTCCTTTTGTTGTTGATACCTAATTTCATTCCCTTATAGTTGGAGATGATATTTTGTATGATTTAAAGCCTTTAAATTTACAACTGAATTTTATAAGGGGGTAAAAAGAAGTCTCTCCATTGAAGAAGTGGCTTTGATCTGAGCTCCTAGGAAGATAGAAAGACATGTTGACATCCCACAAGCAGGAAAAAGCTTGGTGTTTTCAAGGTTCAAAATAAGGCTGGTGGGGCAATAATCGTGGGCAAGAAGAGCCCTAGCAGTGGAATATGCAATGGAAGAAGCAGATGGGCTGTGGGGAGTGGGTAAAACCACAAATGTTGCAGATTTGAGGTTTGGTGAGAATAAAGGCTCAAGTTGAAATTGGCTTATTTTTGTTCCAATTAGTAAGCATTGAAAGAGTTACAAATAAATTTTGGGAATCTTGATGGTGCAAGAGCATGTAACTTCTCAAAGCCTACTTAATTTCCAATATATGTGCCTGAAGGTGGGTGGTCTCAGAAGCGAGGGAAGAGTGGTAAGAATCCACAATCAAGGGTTCTCCATCTTCTCAGGACAAAGATGGTGCAAGGATAGCAACAACATAATGTGAAAAGCAGGCTCAAGGTCAGTATGTCTCGTGTCAGGAGAGATTGTGGAGGACTTTGGAATGGCCAAAATGATAAAAAGATTAGTAACATGTCCTGACTAGATTACTTATCCAGATTCTCTCAGCCTTTTATTGTCATTGAGCTATTTTTAAACTGTGTAAATTGTAGATAACTGATAACAATGAAACTGACTACTTTCCACATGTAAATGAATTCTGTTGAGTGACAAAAAATTGATCCACTTATCCCCCCCTCCGAAAAATTAATTTTGCATTTATTTGTAAATTCATTTCAGCATTCCTGATTAACCTATGTAAGTATGGTAGTTTGAAATCTTTGAACCAATTGTGACATCTTGTTTTCTCATTAGCAAATGAGTTAAAATCTTTTGCATGTGTTCATCTTATATTATTATGGATCATGATTTTACTTTTTAGAAAAATTATCCATTAAATTGGAAAAAAAACATCATTCTGTCCCATCGATATTTAGTTCTCAGGGACAATTTGTGGTAAATATCATATGCATCTTGTCAAGAGCAAACAATTCATTGTCATGACAGCCGTCATTGTCTCTAACAGCCGTCTTGTCTTCTTGGACTGTTGGCATTTATCTCTGAGTTTGGAGGCCACAATTATATTAAGCAGTCCATATAGCCCCAACCCCCATTTCCCTGGTTGGGGTTCTCTGGACCTTTTCACCCTTCACCTTTATCCAGAGACTAATTGAGGTACTCCCACATTCCATCTTAAGGAGTACATTGCCCTGGTTTTGAGTAGAAGCTTAGCTGCTGATTTATTGTAGGCAAGGAGAATCTGCTGATCAGTGCCATAACACAGGACACTCTTGCAAAAGCTCCTTCACTTGCTGGTCCTAGCGAAGTCTTGTATATCTGGTTTTCCTTATGGATCTTATGAGATTATTTCAGTTTTCAGTCTCTCAAGATTTATAGCAGCTGAGGTGTTTTGGTGGCAGCTATGCTTGTAAAATAAACATGTCCAGGTATAACTGTGATAAAGGCATGATGTTTGGAAAGGCCAGGTGTAAAAATAATTGATTTATGACTTGCTGGAGGAGTTCTTGACCTAGGATTGAAGTACATGAAAATAAATCTTTCTCTGTATTGAGTTCATTTTTCTTTATTTTAATTTTTTTCAATTGTAGAACCAAGTTAGTTGTTTTTACATCAAAATGCAGTTCTGCAATTCTTAATAAATCTAACACTTCTCTCTGTTTTGTTGGGAT
Source organism: Phoca vitulina (assembly GCF_004348235.1). Classification (NCBI taxonomy): domain Eukaryota; kingdom Metazoa; phylum Chordata; class Mammalia; order Carnivora; family Phocidae; genus Phoca; species Phoca vitulina. The sequence continues at coordinate 37,363,009 of NW_022589728.1, forward strand.
AAACCCAAGGGACAAAAATAAATGATGTGACCTGTAACAAATCATGAAATTACACTGAGTTTTTTTTTTCCAAAAAATACTCTTAGATGTTTATAAAATCTTCCATGATGAGTAGCTAATAGAAAGACAGTATCCTAAAAATATCATTTTTAATGATGTGGCAGCAATAAAATTGGAAAGATTTTTTTTCTTATTTAAGGGTTATAGTAAAACCTAAATGAGCAGAGTACTAGAAATCTCCATACTTTAGCAACCTGTTATCAGAGTAATTTTATCTTCATTGATCTGGAAACCTAAATAAAGCATCAAACTATCTTATATGTCAATTTGGGGGAACATTCTATATGTGTTTTATTGTGTATAATCAAAAACTGAGTGTCAGAACAAATTTGTAGGGGCTGCATTAGATCCATTATGAAGGAATCTCCCATTACCATCATTACCATATGTATTGAACTTTTAAGTGATAAAGTGATATATATTTTCAACTGTTTTTTTTTTTTTTTCCTGTTACTTCTTTAGCTTTTAGTTAGAGCCCTGGAAAGTAGAAGAAAGGAGAGAAAGAAGAGGTAGAATTGCTTGTCCCAGTTAGCTCTCTAACTATTGGCTGTCATTACTGGAAAATTAATGAAGACTTTGCTTTCCTTTTTTCTATCCAGACATATACGTGGATATTAAAGCACAAAGTAACCACTTGGGACTTACAGAAGGAGGTGAGAAGGGTCATAATGCTGTTAAAGATGTTGGGGTCACCAAGATCTGATGGAAACAAAGGGCTAAGATGATGACAGGAGGAAGAAGCAGATAAATGGCCAGGAATGGTCACCCCAGGCTTAGATTGATGTTGGTGGAAGCCGATATTCTTTGTAGACAGACATTAAAGAACAAGAAATCCTCCTCTGTTCTCAACATTCTGGGAATAAATCACTGTGCACAGGAAGATAAGACTAAATCAGATCAATCTGTTAATACTAAGATCAATTATTCTATTGCTTTTTAATATTCTAATGATCAGAAATCAATAAAATTCTAGTGTCAGTGATTGACAGCTAGGAAGGGGCAGAGTGACTGTGAAATCTACATTTCAAAAAATCAATTGCCAAATTAAAAATTAGATTCTAGTTTCAAATGTCAGACTAAAGACATGTTTATCAAGATTTCCTCCCATGACCTAATTAACAGAAATAGTAATAACAGAAAAGAGGTATTACTCAACAAAAACAATGGACTGGAGAATGGATTATCAGTGAACATAAGTTCAGTGGGGAGTCTGCTTGGATTCTCTCCCTTTGCCCCTCCCCTGCTCTCACTCTCTCTCCCAAATTAAGAAATCTTTTAAAAAATTAAAATAAAATAAAAATAATAAAATCTATGGAATTCAGAAAGTAGAAGAAGAGGTGATGACTAATGATTTGAGTAAAGGAAACCATAGTCTGGAATATCCTTGAAGGCAACTAGAGTCAAAAAGACATCTGATCTCTATTTGATAGGGTCCCAGAGGCACTGCAGATTCAGAGAAGGGGTCCCCTAGCCTAATGGCCAGCTTTTTTCTGACTCAATTTAAAACAAAGTCTGTCAGTCAACATGCCCAGCAACTCACATTGGGCACCTAGTAAGCCTTTCCAATGCCACAATCTCATATATGAAAAAGCAACAAAGAATCACAGAAATTTGAGGAAAGCCTGCAACACAAGAGGGTAGATGAAACTTGCATCAGAGGAAATAGGAAAATTCCTAAAAATGAAAAAAAAAACCACCTTAAATTAGGCCTTAGAGATATCTATAAAGATATTGTGTGTGTAAAATAAGATCAGCATACTGTGAAAAGTGAACAGTGAATTCCATTCAAGATGGCAGACTTATGGGCACTTAGCTCTTCTTCTTCCTGACTCAGCAAAAATGATAGTCAATGATAGAAAAAGATGTAAGCCTACATAAAGACAGTGGGATGTATCCACTAGAAAATAGAACACGTTTTTGGAATCTAGGGGGAAACACAGAGAATGCTGGGGAATAATGAAGCAGAGTTATAGGATCACAAGTTAGAGAAACTTGAGTTCTTATTATTAATGTACCCCCAGTGAGGCCTAGGGAACATGAGTCTTAACAGATTATTGCGGAAGTCTAGGAGGAAGGCTATGAGAGCCATGACAGTCCATAATTCTATAAAAAACCATAATATATGTTGGTAAATTCAACAGAAGGAGCTAATGGAGACAAATGAGGCAATAATTAGAAATTAACCCTTGAGAATTTAGCCTTGGGAAGGAGAAGAATCACTTCTTCCAAATATTAGCTAAATAAATGGAGGCTGAATAACATGATATGAGATCATGGACTAAGAATCAGGTAAGCTCAGATAAGTTAGGGACTTAAGAAGAATGGTAAATGTTTAAAACAGCCATTGAGGGAAAAATATAAAGGAACTGAGAAGATGAGAAATTATTGTTCAGTCACAGTTAGGTTTCAGCTGGATCATAATGCAGCAAACTGCACAGCGTTTTTCTTCTATCATGCTCAGCTGCCATAGGAATTAGCACAGCATCAGTTCAGATGGCCACATCATACTGGAGTGCTTGTGTAGAAACCACTAAAATGGTTGATCCTGCAGGACAGGCAGAGGAAGGTTACTGTCAATAAAATCAGAAAAGGCTCATGGACTGGGAGAACATGAAGGAGAAATGAGGTTACAAAAACAATGAGAGTAAAGGGTACGCTTAGTGGAAGTCTGTTCAGAGGTGAAAGACTTGGCCATGATTACAAAGAAAGTGCAAGGCCTTTTTTTTTTTTTTTTGAAGTACGAGGTCTTAACTCATAAATTTAGTGTATTTCATGTGAATGAGAAGGTCTCAAGTATAACTTTAAAGGTCAGTGACTGACGTGGAGTATACATCCAGAGATTATTTTAAGCATTGGTTATGTAACTAAACATGTATTCTTTGAGGAGAATAGAAGTGTAAAAAAAATTTGAGAGAGAGTGTGTGTGTGTATCCAAAAATGAATCAAAATAATTAGGATGAAAATAGTGTGTGTGAAGGTTCTTGGCAGGATATAGTGAAATAAACTTTTCTAAGAAGGCACATCTGAGTGAACTGTAAGTAGTTATTTTTATCTCTGAAAAGCAAATTTTCCAATGTTGTTACACATGTGGTAGATCTGTTTCCAGAAAAGCAATAAATTATTTTGAAAAGAGACAAGACGTGCACCTCATTAATGATTACTAGTAAGGGAGAATCATTTCTGTACAACCAATGAATAGCCAAAAGATATAAAAGTTAGAAATAAGATATTTGAGTAAATAGATAATCCAAGGGATACTATGTTAATCCAGACACTGATAATCCATTAAATGGATTAAATACATTAAATAGATTTTGTTTTGGTTATCCCTTGTTACATAATAAACCACTCCAAAACTTAGTAGCTTAAACAACAAAATTATTTATTATCTCTCAGGATTCTATAGATTGACTGGGTTCACTATACAGTACTTCTGTTCCATGAATAGTTGGTTTAGACTGAAGTCCACAGAACTCTGAACTGATCTGGAATGTGTACATCAACTCACTTGGCTGACAGGTGGGACTGGATGTTGGCTGGGAGTACAGCTGGTGCTGTTGACCAAAATGCCTCTTCTCTCGCTCGCTCTCTCTCTCTCTCCCTCTCCCTCCCCATGTAGCCTTTCCATATGTCTTAATCTTTTCCAAAATAGTGTGTTTAGGTTTGAATATTAAGAGTTCTAAGTAGAAGCTGAAGATCTTTCAAGGTCCAGTTTTGAAAGTTACCCAGTGTTACCTCTGTTGCATTTTATTTGTCTAAGCAAGTCTTGATTCAGGCCAGATTGGCTTTAGAGTGGTGATATATGGAAATGTCTTTTTAAAATCCAAGTTATAGGGGCGCCTGGGTGGCTCAGTCATTAAGCGTCTGCCTTTGGCTCAAGTCGTGATCCCAGGGTCCTGGGATCGAGACCCACATTGGGCTCCCTGCTCAGCGGGAAGCCTGCTTCTCCCTCTCCCACTCCCTTTGTGTTCCCTTTCTCCTTGTGTCTCTCTCTGTCAAATAAATAAATAAATAAAATCTTTAAAAAAATATAAAATCCAAGTTATAGGGGCACCTAGGTGGCTCAGTCATTAAGCATCTGCCTTTGGCTCAGGTCACGATCCCAGGGTCCTAGGATGGAGCCCTTATCTGGCTCCCTGCTCAGCGAGGGGCCTGCTTCTCCCTCTCCCTCTGCTGCTCCCTCTGCTTGTGCTCTCTCTCTCTAATGAATAAATAAAAAATCTTTAAAAAAATAAAATCCAAGTAATATATGCATATAGCTTTTTAAAATAAAATAATAAGAAAATCTTGTATGAAAAGTAATGGTTTTCTACCTGCCTTCCACCCCTGTTCTCTAGGCCCATTGCACAACCAATTTTCTGGGATTCTTTTCATTAATATACTGCATTGGCTCTACTATTTCCTGAATCCCATGTCTTCTTTTTTGGTTTACTTGTTTGTCTTGCTGGAGCACATTTTCAAATACAGTACTAAAAGAGGGTTCATGGAACATAAATTTTTCAGTTCTTGATTGTTTAAAAATATTTTTATTCTGTAATCAGAATTAAGTTTTTAGAGTATAAAATTCTAGATTGAAAATAGTTTTCTTTCAGAATTCTGAAGGCATTCTTCCATAACCTTTAGCACCTTAGCATTACTGATAACTGGTCTAATTCCAGTCTTGTTCTTGTTCTATTGTTTCTATTACTTAGGATATATATGGAATGGTTTGAACTTGCAGCTGGCTGATTTGCTTTGCAAAATTCTGTAGATGCCTGGGACTACCAAACTGCAATTATAGTAGAATGTGGGAATGAGACGGGACAAAGAGGAAGGTGTGGTAGGCAGAACGGCCCATTCAAAAATATCCATACCCAAATCCCTGGAATCTGTGAATATGTTATATCACATAGCAAAAGGGACTTCACAGTTATATTTAAGTTGTGGCCCTTAAGATAGGAAAATTATTCTGGATTATCTGAGTGGACCCAGTCTAATCACAGCAGCTTTTAAAAGCAAAGAACTTTCTCTGGCTGGAGTTAGAGAAATGGAGCACAAGGAGAAGTCAAAGATGTGAAGTTTGCAAGATACTCAACCTATTGTGGCTGGAATGAGAAGGAATGCAGGCAGTTTCTAGGACTGAAGAATTTCCCCCAGCTGATAGCCTACAAGTAAATGGGGACTTCATTCCTACTCTCACAAGGGATTGAATTTAGCCAACAAACTCTGTTAGGTTGAAAGCAGATTTCCTCCAAAGCATCCAATAAGGAATGTAGCACTGCTAACACCTTGATTTCAGCCTTGTGAGTAAACAGAGGAGCCAGCTGAGCTCACATGGACTTGAGATCTAAAGAAACTGTGAGATCATAAATTCATGTTGTTTTAAGTCAATAGGCTTTGGCAATTTGCTAGAGCAGTAGAAAACTAACACAGAAGGTCATTAATTGAAATCTGCATGAAAAAATTAATGGCTTTATCCTTTCTTTCCTAATCACTACATTTAGAATACCTGTCATCAGGGTTATTCCCCAGTGCAAGCCAAAAAAATACGCAAGTACCTTCTCTGAAGAAATATAAGTATCTGCATTGCTGAGAGGTAGGGCAGCTTTTAGAAACTTTGATATTTCAGACCTCCATATTGATGTTTTATGGACCTCCAGTCCACAATGATGGCCAGTTTTCTACTCTCGTGTCTTAAGCCAAAATCTGCCAATTAACAATTCCAAAGAATAAAAATGGTCTTTTCTAGACTACACATATTCTAAAATGTGAAAGAGAGAGGCCGAGCTGTTTTTACTCATAACACATTGTTACCAAAAGTGTAGGGTTTTTTCCTTTTGACACCAAATTTGTGGTGTCTTTTCCAATACCACTCTTCAATTCTCTGGACACCAACTGGGTGTCTTACACTGCAATTCAATTCTGACAGTAACTACTTGGAGTTAGCATCAGACTCCACAGGTTTAAGGGCTTAGTCCCACAGACTGCCCTCACTTCAGATGCTAGCCACAAATCAAGTTCCCAGGTTACCCACAACTTCTGTCTGACTTAGCTACAAAGTTGAGAGTTTCCTATAAGCCTTCCCTCCATGTTTGATAATTGGCTAGAACATATAATTGGCTGTTTTCTGAAATTCCAGAAAACAGCACTTACTCTTACTGGTTTATTATAAAGGATCCAAATGAAAGGTCAGATTAAGAGGTAGATAGGTACTGGAAGGAGTTCCAGAAGAGTCCCAAGTATAGGAGGTTTTGTCCCTGTGGCAATGGAGTGGGCCACCCTACTGGCATGTGGATGTGATTCCCAACTGGGAAGCTCTGTAAACCCTGCTGTTTAGGGGTTTTTATGGACATTCAATTACATAGAAAAGATTGATTAAATTACTGGCCATTGGTGATTGAACTTCATCTTTAGCCTCTCCCTCCTCTAGTAGTTGTTGAGGTTGGTGATGAAAGCTCCAACCTTCTAATCACATGGCAGTTTCCTTTAGCAACTAGCCCCCATCCTGAAGCTATCTAGAAACCCACCAAGAGTCACCTCATTAGCATAAACTCAGGTATGTTTGAAAGAGACTTCCTTTCAATAATAAAAGACACTCCTATCACTTCTATCACCTAGGAAATTCCAAGTGTTTTAGAAGTTCTTTGTTAGGAACAGGGACAGGGACTATATATATATATATATATATATATATATATACATACATATATATACACACATATACATATATGTGTGTATATATATTAGTCTTTGTGTATATATATATATATATACACACACACACACATATACATATACGTGTGTATATATATAATATGTCACAGAGCAAATGCAGATGAGAGAGAGAGAAAAAAACGGGCACAGAGGAAACAGAAAATTCAGGAAACAGAAACGTTCTTTTTTTTTAAGATTTTATTTATTTGAGAGAGAGAACAAGCAGTGGGGAGGGGCAGAGGGGGAGAGAGAGAGAGAGAAGCAGACTCCCTGCTGAGCAGGAAGCCGGATGCAGGGCTCCATCCCAGGACCTGGAAATCATGACCTGAGTCAAAGGCAGATGCTTAACTGACTGAGCCACCAGGCACCCTGGAAAGAAACTTTCTAAAAATTAAAAGAAAATATCCAATAATAGAATCTAATTCATATTCTAGAGATTTTAAAAGATTGCATTGATGATGTAAGAACAGGGTACTAAACAAAACCAAAAACAAAACTATTAGAAAACATAAAAAGAACACTTACGAAAGCAAAATATGGTTGAAAGGAAAAGAAAATGTAATTTAAGTGTTGGGGGGAAAGTTAAAAAAATCTCCTAAAAAGTTGAAAAAAATGCACGTCGTTGGAAAATATATGCAAAAATGTTGCAGACGTAGAAGACCAAGCCAGGAAGCTTAAAATCTAGTTAAAAAGAGTTTCAGAAAGTGAGCACAGAAAAGTGAAGGGAGAAAATTTTGAAAGAACATTAAATCTTTTTCAAAGTTTATAAAGGATACGTGTCTCCAGATTGAACAGATAAATGCAGGTGTAAAATTTACCCCTTTTCTTGGTCACCTGGGTAGAAAGAGAGAATTTCTCCTAGAGTTTCATATGTCCATGTTGCCACACAGTTCTGCATCACTGGGGCTGACTTTGGGCTAAAGTTAAGAGAAAAGCGAGGAAAAGATTAGGTATTGCTTCATATTCAGGGGTCCACAGGGCCTACCTCTCCTATTTCCTTTGGCCAGAAAACTAGTTTTAAGTATCTATGCTATTGCTTTCACTGCTGCAGTGCAGTTCTGTGACTGAGGCATCCTTACAGGCAGGACTGGGAGACAAAAAAAAAAAGGAAAGAAAAAAACAAAATAAAAACCCAAACATACACACTTTCCGGAACACTGGTGCTAGTTTTTGAAGTCGAGAAGGACAAGATTCCTTTCTGCTTCCCATACCTGCTGTATACATTTGCAGGTAAGATTTCTCTTGGGTTAAAGCCAAGATATTTTTAAAAAGGAAAAAAGTCCAGAATAATCATGCCTATTATAATTCCTCCTTCAGATTTTGTCATCCCTCTTTCCAAGTCATCTTTTCAGAGTCCTTAGATTTTGCTATTCATATTTTGACTAGGAGTTTTAGGTACAATCAGTGGGCCAGATAAGCAGTAGTTTGCTTATCCCATGTTGGCCAAGTATGGAAGTCTAAATCAGGTTTTAAATATTTAAATAATTTAAGTGTAAGAAGAAAAGTCCAGCAGAATGTAGGAAAATATGAGACTAAAGAGAAAGGCATTAGATTGTATGTGGAAATATTAAGTAATTGAGACAACGATGATGTAGGGTACATTTGATACAAGGGTATGATCCTTTGGGGAGTAACAAACTCATATAAAAGAATATTAATAAGAAGATATAACTCTGACATTAGGATGAAGGTGGAGGCAGCAAAGGTGAGAGGGGTTTGAGAAGACTCAGAAAAAGTGTAGGCTTCTGAGCTTTAGACTTTAAAATGTTAAAGAGAATTGTCGAGCAAAGTTTACTATTTATATATCTTTGTCTCCTAAAGAGTGTTTACTACAGTGTCTTAGGCATAGGAGAAATGCCATTAATACTCAAGGTTCAACTGATGATGGCTGGGATGAAGTAACTGAGCTTGTATGAAAAAAGTCGTTATTTTATGAAAAAAAATCATGAATCATCAATCCTGTCATAGGCTATGTTAGATAAGGAGCATTTTGTACGGTATTGACTGGAATAGATGGAGGCCAAATGGACACATCTTGGTGAGGATGTTAACTTTGTAAAAGGAGAGAGAATGAGGGAGACTAGCAAGAAAAAGTGACAGAACCAAAACACCAGAATTGTATTAAAAGAAAGTAATGCTATCAGAAGCTTGTGATATTGGTAACATTAGGCATTGGTTTCAGCAGCATTTCGAGAGATGACTAAAAATTCCTGTTTGCTATGACTCATAAAAGTTGAACATTAGTAGTCTGGTCTTTTCATGAATTGCCACTTATCAGTTATCAAGTTTTGCTCATTGTTTTATTGCATCAAATAACAACATAGAAACTACTTTAATGAATTCTTTAGCTTTTGGTACTGACGATTTTTTTAAATTAATATACACAAAGGGCTGCAGGCTGGAACACCTCCAACTGGCCTTTCCATATGGATGCTTGGCTTTCTTATAGCATGGTGGCTGGGTTCCAAGAGCAAGCATAATAGAACAAGGCAGATGTACATAACATTTTAATGACTTACTGATACAACATCACTTCTACCATATCCAGTGATCACGGCAATTACAAATGTCTATCCAGATCCAAGAGATCCAAGAGAAGGGGCATAGGGTCTCTGGCGCAGTGGGAAGAATGCCAATGTCACTTGTAAGAAGAACATGTGTAATAAGAGTATATTATTGTGGCTTTCTTTGGAAAATGCAATTTGTAGCAGTGTGTTATAGTTTTAAAAAGCATCATAGTAAAGACATGGCAAGTTAAAAAAATATAAAATAGCAACCTCTGGTGGTTATTTTAAAGCAGAGGGAGGCCATATGATAAGTGATGCATCAAAGGAAGAATGTAGTAACCTGGAGCTATCAACTCCCACAAATTAACTCATTTATTTAGTTGTTAATAACTCATTGAGCATTCAGTGTTTGCCAAGTCCTAGGGGATATTAAAATGAATAAGACAAGATCCTTGCTCTTAAGGAACTCACATAGTAAGACAAATAACTTTACTGTCATTTTAATGCTATTGTTTAATTATGGGGCATGCAAGGTGCTGGCACTGTAGTTAACTCTTAAGAGAGTTGGTCTCTGATGGAAGGCACCTTTACAATATTTCCTATCTCATTGTTTCCCAGTATGTGTTGCCTACTTCTCATGTGGCCTATATAGTCAATGTGTGTTCATTGTCCCTTTGAATCTGGTGTGCGAATCTCCCAATCGCTTGCTCCTGGTAAGCCTCATTATTGCTATTCATGTTATCATTGATTTAAAAACCACGGAGCTTGGCTTCTCAAGGATATTGCTCTGAAGGATATACAGATTTAGCTAGAATTAAAGTAAACTGGGGCAGTGTATTTGGTTACAGAATATAGCAATGTGTCCTACTAAGGGCAGCTTCTCTGTCAGGGGAAAGCTATATTTAACTCACTCCTTTTTAATTGCTTTGATGTAGTTCTATGAGCATTGAAATTTAATCTCATAGGAACCTTTCCCTTTTTATAGATCACAGGCCTTTCTCAGGTTTAAAAAAATACATTTACCTCATTTTAGCAGAGAACAAATACTCATGCAAAAGAATATTAATGGAAATATATTATTTTAAGATGATGTATGTTTCAACAACATCTAAGACATGAAGTAAATAGACGAATAAATGTTAATAAGGTTAGTGATATTTGCACATTCACTTCTCCTTTGATAAGCCCATAGGAAGATAGGGCCCAAAGCATATCTGTGTGAACTTGGAGCAGCAGCTACTATGGTGCCACAAATAAAGTGGGTCATGAAGACTTCCAGAATATATAGATAATATTTCTACTTCCATGTTTATATTCATGACATAGACAATATGAATATGATGACCCATTCACAGAAATCTATTTGCACAGAGCCTCTTCAGCTGGAGGGCTAGTGTGACCATGCAGAATAACCCGCCAAGCGCATAGTCATACAAAGTGAGATATCAGACCTTATTTAGCAAAGTATATGGTGGTTTCCCTCACCAAAGTAAAACTGTCTTCCTATCTGCTTGGAAAATTGCAGTGACAGAGATTTCACATTTCTCTTTGACACAACACACATGCTTCCCCCCCCCCCCCCGCCCCGCCTCCCCAGTTCCCTCCATCAATGGAATTTTCCTCTCTGGTCTGAATCCAGGTCTTTCCGTCAATTATTTCTTTTTAGATTGATAAGTAAAAAAAATATGTTAAGATGGATTAAGGAACTGCCAGTTTTTCCAATGTTTGAAGATAATTCTCATGTCTGCTTATCCAGAGGAAAATATTTCTACTCTTTAAAGCCACTCTCCATATAATGTTTTTTAGACATTTCTATTGGCTTTTTCATAGTAGATTCATTACTATTAGATAGATTTATTTCTCTGTGGTAAAACGAAGTGCCTATAATCCACTGTGCATATCTCTGTTACTGCATTTATCACAATATATGTTAAAATGTTTTTTCTCCCTTCTATGAGATTGGGGCGCTCTTGTGGGCATAGGCTACTTTATTTCTCTCTGTATCTCTAACATCTAGTGAGGTATCTGACATTCAGAAGAAACTCAATAATTTTAGGATGAACGATAGAATAAATGTGGCATGGTAATTACACTTGTAAGTACCAGAAAACTATGAAAATAGCTGATATGTCTTTGACGACATAAAAATTAAAAAAAAAAAGATTTGAAAGATGTGGGCTGAGATTAAAGAAATAAAACATCATAAAGAAAGTGCAAAGTTTCAAATTCAGATTAAAAACACATTTTGAATAGTCTTTGTTGATTTTAAAAAGTCTTAGGGGTTTTAGTTAAATCTCAAATCAGTATGAATCAATAGTATGAAGTAGCCACTACAGCAATTAATAAACCATGAGGCTTCTATATAAAGTATTCATATTTAATAGTCATATTATTTGCTGCATTTTAGTTTAAACACAATAGCAATGTTTGAAAGAAAGGAGCCTAGTAGAAGAATGGGTTCAAGTTTCCAGTACTTCTTTATTATACCCAAACCAGAATATCTGTAAAGTATGTAGTCTTATATCTGTTCCTATTTAAATTTTACTTCAGGAAGATTTCATTGATTTTTTTTTTTTTTTTTTTTAATAAGAGCAGCAAACTTTTAACTGTAGGTTCCCTTCTCTTTTTCTAGCTGGGAGGAAGCTGTAGCCAATTTCTTATTATAGCATTCACTATTGAAAATAGACTTCTTTTGTTCATGCCTCTTTTCATGAACTCTTAATATTTTGAAATGGATCTCTTTTGAAACTAAAGTTCATAAATTTAGTCTTAGCTCAGGTAAGGGGATTATTGAAGGAAAGAATGGTGTAAGTGAAAACCGTTTATTTTATTTTTCCAGCTATTCGTGTAGAGCAAACTAATTTCCTATTACAAAAAAAACACAAAAAACCCTAGTAAATATTTTAGGAAATGTTGGATTTGAAATAACTGACATTTAAAATGGAAAAAAAAAAGTTCTTAATTTCAGAAAAAAAATTAAAAATGGAATAAAGGGAAAAATTCTAGCTGATTGACTACCCTCCCTTGGAGTATCAATTGGGATGATTAAAACAAATGTTAGAGAGGGAGGCCTGGGTGGCTCAGTCGATTAAGCATCCAACTTTTGATTTCGTCTCAGGTCATGAACTCAGGGTCCAGGGATTGAGCCCCATGTTGGGCTCTGTGCTCAGCTGGGAGTCTGCTTGAGGGTTTTCTCTCTCCCTCTGCTCTTCTCTCTCTCTCAAAATAAATCTTTTTAAAAAAACAAAAAAAAAAACAAATGCTAGAGAAAAGTTGACACTCTTCTCTCTTATGACAAAATTCTATTACTATTTTTCTTTTATTCCTTTGACTACTCATTCTCAATTTTGTTTGCTGGGCATTTATTTGTAAGTCACAAATCTTCCTTCTTTCGGCTTATTACCAAAGTCTCAGTTCTTGGTGTTCATTTCTTCCCTTTCTACAGTCTCCTTCAGAAAAAAATCCTTTCCATGTGTACTTTTTTATGACTTTTACTCTTACCATTATATAGCTAATTCTAATGCATAATATCCAATTCTATTTGTCACCTCAGAGTCAATCCCACATTTCCAACTATCAACTTTATTCCACATGAGTGTATTGTCATTACCTCAAACTTATCATTTTTTTCAAATGGAATACATTGCATTTCTGTCTCAATCAGATATCCCTTCTAAATTCTTTGGCCACATCAAAAACTACCATTTTCTTAATCACTTAAATTTTAACTTTTCATAACAACATGGAAATATTCTTTTTTTCATCCAAATCCTGTTAGTGTTTCTTTCAAATATTACTTTTTTTTTTTTCTTTTCAATTCCCATGGCTATTGCCCAAATCCATGCTCTCCTTGCTGGACATTTCAGTGCTTGCTGCATTTTCCCCCTCGAGTTCAAACACTCTATCCCCCAAATCTATAGTAATGTCTCCTTTTACTTAACTGGATTGAAATCTTGTTTCTTGTGAACAAACATGTTTTTACTCAGATACCATCTTCAGTCACATGTGGACATTAGGTATAGCTTCTTAATTCATACACTTGCTAGATTAATATTCCTAAGTATATCAGGCGCCTGTTAAAAAATCTAACCCTCTAGAAGTGTTCCTCTAAAAGTTACAAAAATCAAAGCTCCTCTTCTTGGCTTTTATTACTTAGAAAACATAGATTCTGATTCACATATCCAATCTAATTTCTCCCTTTTACCACTATATACCTTCCACTTAGGCTGGCATGTCCTAGAAACGCCAATGTTTATTTCCTTATTCAATGCCTTAACTAATAATGTTGCTTTCATTTGTAGTGCTGTCCCATCATCTTCTCTACCTTCCAAGTGTCTTTGCTATTAATTCTGTATCTTTGGCCTGATAAGGCTACATGATCCCACAAATATATATCTGGTAAATGGCCACTCAGTCTTTAAAACTTAGCTCATGCATCATCAGATTTAGAAAGTTTTTCCTGACCTTTGTCCTTCAATCCTCTCTTATTTATATTATCACCCTAATAATGTATTAATATCATTTATTTATGTATTTACCTTTCCCAGAATAACTGTGTATGCCATGAAGTCAAGGCAAAAATCAAATCAGAAAATAACACAGTGCTTGGTAGAGAGTTGGTTCTTAGTAAATGAATGTTGAAGAAATGAATGAATGAATGTCTATCTTTTAAGACAGCTTAAGTCTAACCTCCCTATTGAAGCCTTCTTAGATTATCCTCAATGCTTGCTGATGTCTCTTCCATCAACAACTATAGGTTTTACTACACAATTTAGTTTTCAATTATTTACCCTCTTATTTTTAAATTTTAGATTTTAATCTTCTCTGCCTTAATCAGATCAGAAATTCTTGAATGTCTGGGAACATGCCATTTTCTTATTCTGTCTTTTCCACAGTGCTTAGCAGAGAAAACATGTTGTTTATATCTGTTGATTATAATTTTTCAAGAACTACATCTCTGAAAAAATTAGAGATGGTGTCTCATGTAGTTTGGCTAGAAAGTTTTTCTGCAGATATATTTATACATCATCTCAACTAAAAGATGCTGTCTTCAAAAAATATTGCTCTTTATTGGGAAAACACAACAATGACATTTCCTCTCTGCATCTGATCTTTCTATTTTCTCCTTTGGCAGTGGTAATAAGTCCCTTCTCAAATGCCAGCCCAGTTGGTGAGCATGTTCCTCTGCTTTATTTCTCATAGTTACAACTCTGAGTTTGTTGAAACACTGGAAATGTAGAAAAGACTTGTCTTGATTTATTCCAATTTGAAAAGTGTTCATGTTTGTCCAAAATCTACCTTCTTTGTCAGATGCTCACTTTGATACTTGAGAAGTTTGACTAGAAGTGGACACTAATTTGAAAGTAGTTACCAAAGGTAGGAACTAATTAAAAAACAAAACTAAAATATAAAACCCCAAAATCAAGCAGAGCTCCTTCAGATGAATCAGTATTCTTCAAACGGTGATTTTGTGCTGTTAATTAGAAAGCTGTGAAAAATAAGAAAATATTTATTAACAAGAAAAGCTAATGTGATTTCTATTACTGAATTAAGATTAAGCATATTAATCTATTAGAAAAACAAAACATTCTTTATAATTTCAAATCAGAAACATTTTAAAAGTCAACAGAAATATCCCTTGCACAATTACCTAGTGAAATTGCAGCTAATTTTAAAGAAAACTTTCAGTTAAAACCTATCCATTAGGGAAAGAGTAATTTATCCTAATTCCTGTGAGATATTGTTAGCATTACACTGACTCTTGAAAAAATTTTAGACAGTTTTAATAATCTTCCTCCCCCATGTTTATAAATTTAAAGGTTACTGGACAGTTAAAAATAATCTTCCTCCAGTTTTTCTAAATGAAAGGATGTCAAGGCATCACCATTTGGATTGCTGTTGCAGTGATTTTGTAACTGTAGCAACCGAATGCTGATGAACCAGCTTCTATCAGGAAAGTGTTTTAAAAATTCCTATGAGACTTCAGCAGCTTGGTAAGCCAAAGGGGAACATATTTCAAATTAATTGTTCCCATTTTATGTGTTAAAAAAAATCAGCCAGTCTCCTCTGTGACAATCCTGCTTTATTGTGTCAGTAATGAAACCACACGTTTAATTGACAAGTGACAGTTCCTTGCTGTTCTGTTTCCTTTGCTATTTATGATATTTTCAGTGGCTGTCTGTGGTGCTGAGAATGCCTATGGTGGCAGAAGCTCATGTCAATATGGTCAGTTCCATTAGCTTTCTGAACAGGGTCCTTTACTTTACCTGGTAATATGGTTCCTGATTGATTATATCTTGAATTTTAGTAAATGGAGTTACATTCTTTTTTAAAGATTTTATTTATTTATTTATTTGACAGAGAGAGACATAGTGAGAGAGGGAACATAAGCAGGGGGAGTGGGAGAGGGAGAAGCAGGCTTCCCGCAGAGCAGGAAGCCTGATGCGGGGCTGGATCCCAGGACACTGAGATCATGACCTGAGCCAAAAGCTTAACAACTGAGCCACCCAGGCGCCCCTGGAGTTACATTTTTTATGTGCTAGGGAGTTTTATATCCATGTTAATCATGTTAACGACCTTTTTTTAAAGGGAAAGGATCCCTTTGTATTGCAAATAATTATTCAGGAGGGAAAGAAGAGCCGAATTGGGAACCAGTAAGGGTTACACTTGAGGAAAATAGAAATCTTGCTAGAGCTTGACCACTGTCAAAATGAATATGATAATCTCTAGAAGTCTTCCTTCTAATCTCTATGCAAAGGATCTAAATTCTTATTTTTATTTATTTTTGATTTTTAAAAATTTTTTTGAGGGAGTGCAAACAGGGATGAGGAGGGGCAGAAGGAGAGGGAGAAAGAGTGTCTTAAGCAGACTCTACACCGAGTGTGGAACCCAATGCAGGGCTCCTTCTCAGGAGCCTGAGAGCATGACCTGAGCTGAAATTAAGAGCTGGATGCTTAACCAGCTGAGCTGCCCAGGCATCCTAAGGATCTAAATTTTTAAAAACTGAGATTTTTAGTTATCACATTTTTAAAGATATGTTTACTATAATAGACTATAATAAAAATATAAGGTAGGTTTTTGCATAGGATGTAGCTGTAAAGAGTATTTCTTTTTACTAACAATAAGAAAAGTTCAGGAAAACTACAAATTTCATTTTTTTAACCTTCAGAGAGCTGAGATATCAAGTGAACCATGTAGCCTCAAGTCCAAGGAAGAAAGACCCATAGCCACCCCTCTCCAAGTTTAGAGGGGACACTGTGGCAGGGAATGGTAGGAAGAAAAGGTCCGTTCACAGTTGGATGAACTGTTAAAGGCTGAGGTTTGGCAGTGAGCTAGTACAAAATCTCTGGGAACCTCGGGTATAGAGGGGTTACAGCTGTCTCACAGGCTCTTTGCCATGGGCTACTACCAGGTGTTCATGAAAAGACTGGTTTCAGAAAACCTTGTTACACTCAGGGCATAGGTAAAGAACTAGTGTAGCTGGGAAAAGATAGGGGAAAACAAAACAAAACAAAACAAAAAACCTTGAGGTCTTTAAGGCTGAGGGGCAGGAAAGAGGACTGAGCCTAAGCTGATACCATTAGAGGTGTCCTGCCTCTGTGGGAGGGGTAGAAAACATACTTCAAGAACCACACAGAGATCCACCACAAATACAAAGCAGAGTTTAACTGCCATCAGGAGGAGGGACAAGAACCTTGAGAAACCCCACCTTGGGGCTCAGGTACACAGGGCTTCCCTAAGATTGGAGCTCAAGCAGGACAACAAAGCCCCCTTTCTGTCAACCTAACACACAGTACCAAGCTACTGCAACCTACCACTGAAGGAAGGGCAAGGGATTGGAGAGATGCCTCCCACCCTCAACCCTGTGGTAAAGGTATGAAGGGATGGTTGAAAGATGAAGGTAGATTACAAACACTGAGGAAAAACTCTATAGCAATCCTGTCTCCCAGTCTACACTCAGGGTATCTTGGAGAAATTTGATGCCTTGGTGCACTGACAATAACAAAATCCAAACTCCTCTAAATTCCTGATTAGATTGATGCAATCCTCTTCATTACCTGCCTAAACATAGTTAAGGCAGTTCGATATAGAAAAATAATCTTTCCAATAAATGATGCTGAAATATCCATATGGGAAAAAAAAGAAAAAAGAATTTAGATCTCTATCTCTTATTACCCATGAAAATGAACCATAGATCAAAATTTAATATCTAAAACTATAAAACTTCTATAAAAAAACAAAGAAGAAGATCTTTGAGACCTTGGATTAGGCCAGAACTTATTTATTAGCTAGGATACAAAAAACATAGATCATAAAAGAAAAAAATTGATAAATCAGACTTTATCACAATCATATCGTTTTCTCTTTGAAAAACATGTTAATAAAATGAAGAGTCACATATTGGAAGAAAATATTTATTAAACACTTACCTGATAAAAGATTGGTATCTAGAGTATATAAATAATTCCCACAACTCAATAAGAAAAGAAACAACCCAATTTTAAAAATGGTCAGGGGTGCCTGGGTGGCTCAGTCAGTTGGGTGCCTGACTCTTGATTTTGGCTCAGGTCATGATCTCAGAGTCATGGGACTGAGCCCCACATCAGGGTCTGCACTCATTGTGGAGTCTGCTTGAGACTCTCTTTCCCTCTTCCCCTCCACCCCCCCCCCCCCCCCCCCCTGCTCACGCATTCTCTCTCTAAAATAAAATAAATCTTTAAAAAAATTTTTTAAATAAAAATGGGCAAAAGATTTGAACCTAAACCTCACCAAAAAATATACAGATAGAAAAAAAAGAAAAAGCATGAAAATATACTCAGCATCACTAGTCATTAGGGAAATGTAAATAATAAGCACAGCCCATCTATCCAAATGGCTAAAATAAAATTTAAAAAAATCTGATCTGATAATCCTAAGCACTTACAATAATATGGAGCATGTGGAACTATCAAACATTATTGTCAGTGAGTATGCAGAATTTTACTGCCACTTCGGAAAATAGTTTTGCAGTTTCTTTTAACGTTATACATACGCTTACCATATGCTCCACCAATCTGACTGTTAGGACTTCACCCCAAAGAAATGAAGACCCATGTCCACACAAAAGATTGTATGTAAATGTTTATATTGGTTTTATTTATAATTACCAACATCTAAAAATAAGCTCTGAAAGTCCAGCAACTGGTGAATAAATAAGTCAAGTGTAGTAAATCTATTCAATGTAATACTATTTAGCAATAAAAAGAACAAGGTACTGATGCCTACAACAACATCGATGAATCTCAAATGAGAAAGAAACCTGTCTCGGGCACCTGGGTGGCTCAGTTGGTTAAGCGACTGCCTTCGGCTCAGGTCATGATCCCGGAGTCCCTGGATCGAGTCCCGTATCGGGCTCCCTGCTCAGCAGGGAGTCTGCTTCTCCCTCTGACCCTCCCCCTCTCATGTGCTCTCTCTCTCTCTCATTCTCTCTCTCTCAAATAAATAAATAAAATCTTTAAAAAAAAAAAAAAAAAAAGAAAGAAAGAAGCCTGTCTCAAATGGCTACATACTGTATAATTCTATTTAGATGTCCCTCTGGAGAAAGGAAAACTATCAAGTCAGAGATTGGATTGGATCTCTGGCTGCCAGGCTGGCAGTGTAAGAAGGAAATTCATTACAAAGGGGTATGAAGAAACATCTCGGAATGGTGAAATGTTCTATCTCTTATCTGTTGTATTATAAACACAACTGGGTTTGTCAGAATTCATAGAACTGTACACCTAAAAATGTCCATTTCACAATATGTATATGTTAATAATCTTGACTAAAAATAAGCTAAAGATAGCTTATATCATGAAAGATCATTCCTATGGCTGAAAGCTCCTCATTTCTGAAAATGAATCCTTGATATGTTGACAGGTATAACTTCTGTTTATCTTTATTATAAATTTCCAGGAGTTTTTATGGATTCCTCAGTGTTATACCCCTAAATACAGACTTAAAAGTGCATATCTTCCTGGATTTATCTTCATTTTTCCTGTCTTCCTTTCCCCATCTTTTAAAGATCACTTAATCGGAAGGAAATATTGAAAATGTTAGTTGTGGTTATCTCTTGAGGTGGGATTATAGGACTAAAATATTTTATTCTTTATATATTTTTATATTTTCCAACTTATAATTCTTATGTATTATTTTTATAATCAGAAAAACTCATTAAAATGTAATAGTACTCCAAATTACCTTAGCATTACTATTTGGAGATACCTGACTTTCTAGAGCTACAGACACTGACTTGCAACCACTCATCTAATTTAGGTTGCTTCCTAAGGGACTAACAGATGTTGGTCACTGAGCAGCTTTGTTACAGATAACGGTTGCTTCAAACAGTCTGTGTTGAAAGTGGTGCCTGTTTATGACCTGCACAGAATATGTCTTTACTGGTAATGTACACAACCTGTGTGAAATATGGTCACTTTTATGTTCAAATATATACACATACTTAAACACAAATAAAAAAATCCCACAAGATCTAGGTTGCATTTTGGGTAATATGTTTGGGCCATTCATAGTCCAACCTATTTTCATCTACCTTGCACACACGTAAATAGAATTCACAGAGATGGTAGGAATATTTTTAAAATAACACTAGTAACGAAAAACAAATGCATAGAATATTTCAAAGCTATCTTTCTGTTATGAATGTATCACAATAGAAATCTAAAAAAAATTGAAAAATGCAGATCTCTCTCACTCTGTCTCTCTCTCTCATTTATCCATCTATCTCTGAAATTCTTATTACTCAGGAACAAGCTGCTATTAACATTTAGGAGTATTTTCTTTCAGGTATTTTTTTCTCTGTGTGTAATTACTAACATTTGTATTTAAAATTATCCCATATTTGCTTGGTCTCTTGAGTACTTACATTGGTACAATAAAAATGCAGCTACATCACACTGTTACTCTGCTACTCGGGGGTTTTGAAAGTTAAACATCTCTTCTTATCATGTGCTTTTCTTGCTAGAAATTGTCAATGAATTAGAAAACACAGTTTGGTAAGACCACGTACCCTTTCCTTTCATTTCTTTTGTTTTCCCATCAGTTTGCTAATTGTCCTACATTTACTGAGCTCCTTTTCAATTTCCCTCCTCTTTAGTCTGTCATATCTAGGATTGGAAATAAGAGGGCATTAATGTTAACAATCTTCTAACAATGTGACTAATCCCATCCATAAGTGAAGTGTTTTCTATTTAAATCAGAATTCTTGGGATACAGTGGTTCCATTCCTTTCTTTCTTTCTTTTTTTTTTTTTTTTTATTATGTTATGTTAGTCACCATATAGTACATCATTAGTTTTTGATGTAGTGTTCCATGATTCATTATTTGCGTATAACACCCAGTGCTCATTACAACACGTGCCCTCCTTAATACTCATCACCGGGCTACCCCCTCTCCCCTCTGAAACCCTCAGATTGTTTCCCAGAGTCCATAGTCTCTCATGGTGCATCTCCCCCTCTGATTCCCCCTTTTCAGTCTTCCCTTCCTTCCCCTAACGTCCTCCATGCTATTCCTTACGTTCCACATATGAGTGAAACCATATGATAATTCTTTCTCTGCTTGACTTATTTGACTTAGCATAATCCATTCCTTTCTAATTTTATTTTGTTTTTTAAAAGAGCACCCTCTCCTTGTTTTTTTCCCTTTTGCCCTTCTATTTCTTGGACTCTCTTGATTCTCTTGCCTATCCCATATCTCTGGAAGTTGCTTTAAGGTTTCAGAACTACTGTGTAGAATAATTAAAAACTCCATTATTTCCTCTTCAAAAATATTAACTCCACATAAAAGGTAGGATTTCTAGATTTAATATATCTGGACATAGGTACAAAGAGATACAAACCTTTTCCTTTTCCTGTAAACTCCGAAGTTTTCCTTTATGAACATGTAATTTCTAACTTACCTCTTACGAGGAAAGATGCTCCAGAAGGGAAATCAGTGCACAGTAGTGAAAGAGTTCCATTTTCCTGCTAAATCAAAGCAACATTTACCTTTGCCTTTGAGGCTTGACAGAGACCTCATCTATACAGTGATTCATTTCATGACCTTCAAAAAGAAAAAGTCAGTTGCGTCACCTTGTAACAAAACGGGAGAACCAGAGAGACAGCCTTTCATAAGGTCAGCAATCACAACAAAATAAACATTTTTATTAATATTGAAAAAAATTTGCAGGGACAAAATAGACGTAGAATTGACAGTATCAAGAACAGCCTAGAACAGGAATTACATTATATTAAAGAATATTCAATTTGAAAACAAATACATCTCTCATTTTGAAACCGAAATTCTGCTGCCGGTAGGAAAAGCTGTCACGTGGGATCCACAGCGCTCAGAACTTCCCTAGTCTAATGACTGTGTCTCAGTCAGGGTTAAAAGCCAGAGAAGACCATCGAAGTCATCTCTTGCTTATCTGAATTGTTAGTCAATGTTTCCAGAACCAATGTAGATGGAGAACTGGTGTATTTAAACAGATTTTTTAAATACCACATTTTACTTTAAAATTCAGACCTTCCAGCGACACAATAACCTTTCTCAGAAGTAACACTGGGGATCTGTTTTTGAGAAATGGTCTTGAGGTTCTGTTGTGAGTTCAGCTTTCAGTTACTTTAAGTTTTTTTAAAAATTATATTATGCCGTGACTTTACTACTATTAATGCTAGGATCAGTTTGAGTCTGTCTTTGTGGCCAAAGATGACAAAGTTGTCTGACCTGCATTCTACTTAGACAAAGGTTAGTCTACACATGCTGGAGAATCAGGGATAACTTGGGGATTGATAGTTCCTTAGATGAATATGGAGGGATCTGAAAGTCTCTTCTACCTGGAATGAGGACTGACAGAGAGCAGGGATTGGTCAGACCCAGAACAGTCAAAGGCTCTGTGTCCTCTAACAGCATTCACGATTAGTATCAGTAAGGAAGGGTTAGGGGATGTCTGTCAGTCAACATCCAGTCAGGAACAGATGGCTCAAAAAGCAATTTAATATGAGGAATTAGTTACAAAGGCATTGAAAGAGCTAAAAGGCCGAGTAAGGTGAGGTAACCCAGTTATTACAAACTGCAGGAAGTCACTTTCTCTGGGCTGGAGGGCCAAGGGAGAAAATGGAGTTACCTGAGCCTGGGGTGGGGGTGGGGGGCTGTGCCAAGGAGTGGAAGATGAAGGCAGCAGAAATGGGAGAGGCTCATGTTTAGAAAGGCTCACTTATGATGGAGAGGACGGTTTCAAGGCCAGCGCAGGAAAAGCAACAGCACGTATCCTGGGCAGTCTGCGGAAAGGAAGCATGGCAGGATTCTTGGACCTGTTTACATAAAAATAGTGGTTAGAACCAGCCTTTGGGAAGTAGAGGATAGTCACTGAGACCTGGGGAAATGAGGGCTCCATTATTAGAACACATGTCTATGGTTATAGTAACAGAAGTAACAAATAATTGCGAGTGACTACTAGGCAATTGTGCACTGGGCACAGTGCCTAGGTACAGTATCTTACTTAATCCTGCCAACCATCTGTGGAGTAGATGCCCTTCTTATCCTCACTTTTCAGACCAGGGGAGGAAGGCCTACCATCAGGTCACATGGCTTGGGCCTTCTGACTGCAGAGGGCTTCTTATTCAACCACCACATTATGCTCTCCCACTATGCAATTTCATCAATCTTAATATTGGCTTTGCTTTTAGTTCTTGAAAGGGATACATTCAGAAGAATTTCTAGGTTATGCACATTATGGAAAGGTTTAGTTTCTCAAGAAGTATGCATTACCCCCAAAGGAAAAGATAGGCCTTTATCCACCGACACCCCCAGAGAGGGTATTTTGGCCCTAATTCAATCTGGCCAGGTGCCGTCCATCTGGTTATGCATCCGGCTTGACTTATTCAGTAATTTGACTCATTGAAGCAGCATACATACACAGCCTACTACTTGGAGCCCTCCTAAGAACAGAAATAAAAACTCTCTGCAGATGTGACTGAGTTGATGAAAAGCAAGGAAGTTTCTAGTTAAAAAGTACTGCCAATCCTTTCTCACACCATCTGAACTTATAATGCTGGGAAAGAAAACTTTCATGTTGGTTAATAGGATGAGCATTTCTTCCCGAGGAATCCAGTCATCTGTAAAATGACTGAGAGATCCCAGAGATAAGCCCACATGGCTTAAACTTCATCCCTTCCTTATCTTAATGAAGTGGCGATTTAGAATTTCAGTTTCTGAAGCAAGTCATAACATGGGCAGCCAAATTTCATCTGGTAGTAGAATGCTCTAGAACTGCTCTCCTTTTGGGGGGAAAAGTACATAAAGGATTTTACTGTTCTTTATGCTAAAAACCTATATGAAAAATTATATGACACCTTAGTTCCTTATGAGAGTAGCAGAGCCCCTCATTTGTCTAAACCTTGATCTTTAAAACTAAGAATAAAGATTATCAGATAGGATATAAAAATATAAATAAAAAATAGTAAATTAGACTACATCACAATATCTTTTGCTTTCTGAAAAAAATCTTTAATAAAAAGCAAGCCACACATTGAAAGAAAATACTTGTTAAATACCTACTAATTAAAGGACTGATATCCAGAATATGTAAGGATTAAAAAAAACTCTAAAATACAACAACAACAAAAAAACACGAAAGGATGTGTGACATCATTAATCATTAGGGAAATGGAAACCATAATCACAGTGAGGGATCATAGCACACCTATTAGAATGGCTAAAATTAAATATCTGATAATAACATGGAACAAGTGGAACTCGTGTGTGTTGCTTATAGGCATGCACGATTTTGCTGCCACTTTGGAAAATAGTCTGGAAGGTTTTTTTCAAAGTTATACATATGCTTACTGCATGCTTACTGAGAGGCCTATTTGGAGTACAATAGGGCCCTTGAGCCCAATGAGACTTAGGGTAGGAGGTGGTGTGGCAGATGCATGGAGTGTGTGAATGCTTCACCACCACAGAAAGAACTCAAAGCTTGTATTTTATCAACAGAGAATCAGTGCCATCCCTATGAATCAGTAGCATTCTGTTTCTATCTTTTATATCACACTATGGATTAGGGATGAGAAGAATGTAGAGCTTTTGTTTCAAAGTCTTAAGCTAGCCAGAAGTTATCAGATCACCTTATTGCCATCGCAGCCATGTATTATAATTTGTATTGGAGTTTGACATATGAGTGGGTCCTTACTGAGCACATTTAGTGTGAGATCCTTTTATTGTGTACTTTAGGGAAGGAAATGAAAAAATAAATGACAACTTTAAACTTATCTGAACTTCATCATAATAACTCTATTGCATGCTGACTCTGTGCTAAGAAAAAGTACTGAGTGCTATGCATGGAACATCTCATTTATTCTTAACAACATCCCTATTGTCTCCATTTGGTAAATAAGGAAATGAGGCACAGAACAGATGAACAGCTTTCCCAAAATCACAGTCAATAGGGGCAGAGAAGAAGAAGCCAAGATCTGTCCAACTCCAATTTTAAAATCCAATCTATTGGTCACCATGTTGTCGACCTTGCTGGGGGCAATCTTGACCTTACTGCTCATTGCTCTCTATGTAGCCTTTTGGTTTTCTATTTGCTTAACAATTTGTCTTAGTAGTAAAATCTAAAAAGAGGAGGAAAAGAGAATACTATAACATCCACAAAGATATAGGAGCCCAAAAGAATAATCATCTTATTAAAAATGGAAAATAAGAAAAAACCACATTTAAAAGATTTAATGATGAGAAGACAAAATTATTTGCTTAGGCTGATTCTCAGATGGCCCTGTCTCCTAAAATGTCAACATTAGAACAAAGGCTGACATTTGTTTGGTGATGGTGCAAGATGATACAGCCTGAGCTAGGAACCACCAATAGAAATCTCACCCCCACCCCCATTCCTTCTGATCTAAATCTGAATAGACCTAAGAAAAATAAAAGCTAACTGAGCAAAGTTCTTGTTATTTTGACTCATTTTGGCAAGATAGTTAAAGCTAAAAATGTTTTAATTTAAAATCAAAATAATACAGATCAGCTTATTAAAACCTTTCTCACCTTCCACCCACCTGTTTTTATCAGTGAAAAAAATCTTGGTCTTGGGCGCCTGGGTGGCTCAGTTGGTTAAGCGACTGCCTTCGGCTCAGGTCATGATCCTGGAGTCCCTGGATCGAGTCCCGCATCGGGCTCCCTGCTCGGCAGGGAGTCTGCTTCTCCCTCTGACCCTCCCCCCTCTCATGTGCTTGCTCTCTCATTCTCTCTCTCTCAAATAAATAAATAAATAAATCTTTAAAAAAAAAGAAAAAAAAAAATCTTGGTCTTATGAAGTTGGGGCAAGGGCCATATCTAATTCCTAGACACAACATGAGTCTGGAACACAGATATCATAAGAGGTTTCTAAAGGCATTGTAACTATTAAGTAACATAGGAAGGAAGGTTCTAGGGTTAGTTGTCGTAAGGCAGGCTAAGACTTGAAACCTCTTTTCCTCATTATGAAACACTGCTTCTAGTTTAATCATTTGACTTTATTTAGATGAATTTACTCTTAAGCACCGACATTCAGACAGCACTTGTCTTTTCTCCCTCTCTTCTGTTTTTTTCTTTTTTTTAAATTTGTTGAGCACTTACTTTGTATTGTAGTATGGGCTATGCATTTTATATAAAATACCTCATCACAATGACCTTTTTGTAGATGAAGAAACTGACGTTCTGAGGGGTATTAAGGCTTGGCACATAATTAGAGTTAATAAGGACTGGTTGGAAATTAAACTCAGGTCTGCTTTCTGTCCCTAAAAATCATGCTCATAACCCCTTTTACCATGGGTTTCTGAGATTTTTTTTCCTAGATTCCAGCGTCCAACCATCTTATACTTCTGTTAATACTTTCTCTCTTCAGGCAAATCCATTTACATTTTAGAAGATTAAGTTGTACTTCCTATTAGGTGTGGCTACGTTAGCATGGCATATTAATTTTGAGTATGGCTTCTAGACACCACCCAGATTCAGGTTCAGACTCCACCATACACTAGCTTGTGTACGCTTGTGAGAACTTGTCCAGTTTGCCTGACCTTGTCAAGGGTTTAATTTCCTCAGTTATAATATAAGGATGATTGTGACACTGGGTAGTTGTGAGGTGAAGGAGATGAAGCATGGAGAACATTTAGCATTTGCCTGACTCATAGTAAGTGTTCAATAATATTGTAGAGGGGGAACTCTTGAAGTAATTGGGGCACAAGACTTGAGGTATCCTGACAGTCTGAGCACAAACACTCTTGAATTCATGTATTTGTAAAGTTCAAAAAACTACTGCAACAATCTTTAGTCTTCATACCTTCTCTCATCTACGTATTGTTGCTAAGTTAATCTGATCATGAGTCTCCCTTGCTAAAAACCTTCCCTGTCCTTGCAGAAGACCAAGGCAAAAGAGGTCCAAGACAAACCACCATAGTGTGACAATCAAACCTTTTCTAATTGAACCTCAACCTATTTTTCTCACTTTACTACTTCACTTCATATAACCAATGTTTAAGCCAAAGTGAACACCTTGATATTCTCAATATAAATTATTTCTTTATTCTTTGTTCCTTCCTGTATATCTGCATGTCCAAATCACACCTACTTCTGGCCTTGGGACAAATGTCATCCCCTCTACATCCTTCCTGATCTCCTCAGCTGGAAGTGTTTTCTCCTGTAGTGCTACTTCTCAGTCTTTAAAAAAAAAAAATCTTTTTTAATTGGAGCATATTTGACAATGTTATATTAGTTTTAAGCATACAACATAATAATTCAACATCTCTATTCATTACACTATGCTCACCACAACTGTAGCATAGTATAATGCCCACCATATAATGCTATTACAGTACCATTGACTATACTCCCTATGCTATGCCTTTTATTCCCATGACTTATTAATTCCATAAGTAGAAGCCTGTATCTCTCACTTCCCTTCACCAGTTTTGCCCATCCCTCCACCCCCTTTCCCTCGGGTAACCCTCAGTTCCCTGTATTAGTAAGTCTGATTCTGCTTTTTGTTTGTTTATTCATTTGTTTTTTAGATTCCACATATGAGTGAAATCATACAGTATTTGTCTTTTTCAATCTGACTTATTTCACTTTAGCATAGTATCCTCTAAGTCCATCCGTGTTGTCACAAATGACAAGATCCTATTCTTTTTTTATGGCTGCATAATATTCCTATGCATCAGCATTACCTGGAGGGCTTATTACAACACACATTACTGCACCCAACTCCAGAGTTTCTGATTTTGTAGAGAAAGGGTAAGGCTTGAGGATTTGCATCTCTGAGAACTTCCCAGGTAGGGCTGATGCGGTGAGTTCAGGAGCCCCACTTTCATACCACTGTCCTAGAACATGTTAGCTCACAGCATTTACTACCATTTACTTTACATTTCAGTGTTTTGCCTGTGTCGTACCTCTTATTAGAGAGCAAACTGCTTGAAAACAAGATCTGAGGCCATCAGTTTTTGTGCCTTTCTCCCATGACATTAGCAAATAGGGGGCCTTAATATTGCTGTTTGGCTAAGTGAATGTTAGTGGTACGAGAAGACTTTTCTAGTGTTGGAGTCCAAAGAAAGTGAAACACCCTAAATTCACAGATGTGACCTATTCTAGCGCTAAAGGAAAATGAATAATACCATAAGAGGATGTGTATTTATTGAGGACTTGCTATTTGCTAGATGTTGACTGAAGTACTTTATACACATTATCTCATTCAATTCTTATCACAACTCTTTGAGGGTAGACTCAAGTATTATTTCCATTTTATGGGTGAGCAGTGATCCTTTGATGATAAGTAATTCCCCCAAGGCCAGCTAGCTAGCAAGCAGTAGAACTGGGATCTAAACCAGTCACTCTTTCCAAATAGCTCTTAAAGGCCACACCCTATGGCCTCTTGCTGAATGATAAAGACCTGACAAAGTAATAGATTTTCATTCTTGTAATCAGTTGGGTAATAGTGGTCTCTTTTTAAAAGTGGATAGTAAGTAGAGTGATTTCTGCCTGTTACGGTCTAAATTTAAAAATATAGAGGGCTTAATTTGGAATCTTAGGCAGAAAATCAAATTATCAAACTATATATAGGGAATGGTTAACCTCAATATCTTAGTCTCATTAGTCAGCACTAGGGATTGTCATACACATTTTCATCAGTTCAAAAATGATGATGAAATTAAATTGCATGTAAGACACTGAAAAACCAGATTTGCCCAGCATAAATACATTGAGTGACAGAAAGAAAAATCAAAACAAAACAAACAAAAAGCAAATTGAGTGATTTGGGTTAGAAGAAGCATTCCACAAACCTATTTGCTTCAAAATTATTTTAAGATTCTTGTTTGCTTTTCAGTTTTTATGACTTAGATTTAAAAATACAAATGGCCAGGTTCAAAATGATGCATAAGAAACATCTATAATAAAATGCAAGAATATCCAAATGAAGCTATTTTGAAGTATTATTGGTTGTAGTTTTCCAGGCATTTTGATGTGGTTTTAAAGCACCAGGTTTTCTGGCTGCTTGAGTTTTGGGCCATATAATTAAGAAAAATATGTGTTTTAAAGGAAGAAAGGGATGGACAGTCTCTGCTGTGGGATTGTTGGATGGGGGTGGGGGAGGGGCTGCAGACATTGTCCTCTGTGGTAAGAACCCAAGAAAGCCGAAGTAGCAGAAGAAAAGGTCTAGAAGAGTCCAGCAATCTGCAATCTGGTCTGAATATTCCTTAGTTAACTCCCTGAGCTGAAGGTCATTACTTGATTGTTATTAGGGAAATACCCTGCTGTTACATTATTTCAAACAACTGTGAGTTTGTACTCTTAAGTAGATGAAAATTAGTATAGTACTTGGAGCTATATTTGATTATCTCTTCGAGTTCTTGCACCCAAGATTCCAGAAAATTGTATGGGATTCCAGGAGCCATGCTATTAAATTCCAGATTAATAAACCACTACTACTCCTGGTAGCTTGATTTTATCTAACAGTTTTATGAATACAATAAGAAAATTATTGTGGTAAAAGTAAAGTAATTAACTTTTTTTCTTTCTGGCTTCTGCTTTTTTTTTTTTTTTTAAGGGGATAATCGATAATTAGCTATAAGGAGTAAGTTCAAATAAAACATGTTCAGTGAAATGTCAACTTGTGTAAGAGAAATATTCTTGGTTTAGAGTTATAAAAGTAGAATAATCAACATTAAAATAGTATCTATTTTATGACAACAAGATACGTTATATTGAGACACACTGCAAATGTCACTACTTACTAAATAATGCCTATATTGACTTGAAGAGGCCCAGGGCATCAGAGATGTAATCCTCATAAGGAAAATACTCTGTGTTGTTTCTTGTTTCCCTACTCATAACTGGCAACACAAAATTTTCAGCAGTCTCCATTAGAAATCATGTATTTTGTGCTAGCCAATGAATATGAGGTAAAAAGAGTGTCTTTTTAATTGTTTACAAGAATCTGAACTTTTTTTTTCAAAACTCATAAAGTGATTGAAAAATATCTTCTATAAAAATATATGAATTCATAGATGTATTTTAATAGACAGGAGGATAGACCTCAGAATCTTTTAGATAGACATGAGAATCTTTTCCTTGACAACCATGGATGAATGATAGTCAACTCCATATTGTTGGTTGATTTAAAGGAAATAGCACTTGGTAAAGGGGAAGTAAAAAGCAAGATTAAGAAGGATGTCCCCTTGGAAGGTGGGAAGAGTGGCCTCAGGAAAAAAGGAGGATGCAGATCTTTCCAGATGTCCAGAGCTTTGAGAATATTTTTTTCAGTCCAATGGCTGGACTCTCCACATTTTGTGTTTTTCTTGGAAACCCCAAAGGTTTAGTTCTCTTTCCTTTATCTTCACAGTCTTACTCTGACCTCAATTTCCCATCAGCATCAGGGCTCCTGGAGAACATAAATGTGTTGCTTCCCATGAAAGATAAATGCGAAGTAAATCCTAAATGCATTTGGGCATTATTGAAGTTCCAGATCTGCTGAACATTTATTTGCCAGTTAAAAAAAAAAAAAAAAACCCCCCCCCCCCCCAAAAAAAAACCTGTTTGAAGTTCAGGCTGGGATGGGGGATATGTTAAACATAGATCTATGTATCTGTAGTCCACAAACACTGTGACATTTATTCCCCCATGGTCCTCTGGGGGTTTTAAGATACTATTCCATTCACTACGGGTTAAAAAGAATCTAACTAAATCATTTAATGCTCAAATACCTATATTGGTCTGGAAAATGGGAAGTGATTTTAAAGGGACAGTTATGCATGGAAAAAGAAATAAAAACATTGTTGCCTTTCTAAAACAGTAGCTCCTGTCCACCAAAAGGTGAGGTAATTGGTCAATTCAACCCACGTCAAGGTGTTCAGAGGACATCCTAAAATTCTCGGCATTGGAAATCCAACCTGTGAGCTCTATGATTTTGAGGTTTTTCAAAGTGCCAACTACTTCATGTAATGTCTGTTAATTCTGAAAACAAATTACTATTCCTACTTTATATAAGCTGAATCTCAGTATAGTGAGCTGTGAACAGTAAGCTGAGTCTCAAGAGGCTGGACAGGTGAGACATGATGGCCTGGGCATGGACCCAAGTCTGTCTGGTTCTAAAGCCCCACTTTCTTCACACCCTGAGCATCACCTGCAAACTTTAAGTGGAAAAGGTTCACAGCTAGATGTATCTTTCAACCTCATCAGGTGAAACAGATTTTTAGGCCAATGGTTGCACTTTCCATTTTAGCATCTCTGTGTGTGGTGGACTGATAAATCTACACACTCTACATACAAATGCGCCAAGAAAATGTCGCTTCTTTATTTCCCACAAATCATTGAACCTCCTAATAAACTATACTCCACTAGATAGCAGGGGGGTGACAGACATGGAGGGACACACTAAATTAATCCAACTTGCTAAACTCAGCTGTCTAAATAAAGTAAATATTCCATTTAGGTGACCCAGTCATTTGTTTTAAAGCTCAGTTTTCAGATTTGCTCCTGTCTTCTGTCTCTCCCTAGGATGGCTTTTGGTCAAAAACTCAGTGTGTGACCTCACAGCTTTGGAAAAGAGAGGATGGGAGACAGGGCATGCTCA
Source organism: Phoca vitulina (assembly GCF_004348235.1). NCBI lineage: Eukaryota > Metazoa > Chordata > Mammalia > Carnivora > Phocidae > Phoca > Phoca vitulina. The sequence continues at coordinate 37,394,380 of NW_022589728.1, forward strand.
GAGACACATTTGCACCCCTTATGCTTTTCTCTGTCTCATCTGGTTTCCTCACTGGGTCCCTTGTCTGCCTGTTCTCAGACACCTCGGGTATCTGATGTTGGCTACAGGCCTGGTGACCATCCAGTTAAGTCTCCTGGATCTATCAGGACCCCCTGGCACACTGTTTACTTTGTCCCATGCCTTCCCAGCAGAATGGCTCAGATCTGCTGTGGCTTCTATCTGGGCCCTGGCTAGAGGTGGACCACTTGGCTATGTGCTCACTTCATACTCACCATGGCAGTCCCCCTGTCAAGCTCTCTACTTAGACCCCAGTGATTTCTGTGTGTTTCTGAGGCCACTAGGGAAATCCAGGAATCCTTCTAACCTACAAAGGAAGACAGGGTGGCCTGAGAGAGCTGCTGGCAGTGCTCCCTCTGCCTAAACCCCTTGTGTTGTCATCGTCCACGCTTGCACCCACCCCAGGGGCTCACCCGGGTCCTCCAGAGCTTCTCTCTCCCAGCTGGAGCAGTGGGGCCATCAGTCTAAAACTTAAACTCCCTCTCTTTTCCTTCTGTAAGAATCAGGGTTAAGCATGAGTGGTAGTAGTGAATTTCTACCTCTTGCTTTGCTTTTATGGATCTTCCCAGACATCCTTTGATCTTCATCCAACTTCTCCATTTTATTGGGTTCTAATGGTAGAACAGCTCAGGAGAATCCAATATATGGGGGGAAAAACCCCACACTGGTTTAGTAGTTTGAAAATACTGGCCAAGTTTCATGTGTGCACAAAGTTTTATATAAGAAATGATAGCTACCCTGCTGAAACAGAGCTAAACCTTAATAAAAATAAATTTGAGAAAAAATAAATGAAGGTTCTTGCTCCCAGAATTCCTGTACAGTATTATCAAGTTTGCTTGCTGCCTTAGAGAAAGATAGCGAATATTTAAAAATATTGTCAAGATTCTGGGCAGATTGATTCTAAAATTTCCCATCAATTTTGCCTTTCAGTCAGCAGGTTTCCAGCAGATACTGTGCCCTGGCATATTGCTTTACCAATCTAATAGCCTTTATGCATATTTCACTATTCTTTGTATACTAAATGATGCTGGTAAACATTATTAAAATGTATGTTTTGAGAATTTGTTGGTTTTTCTATTAGTTGTTTTACATTTGCACACCAATTAACATATATCTCCCTGGTTTCTTTAGAGCCTTTAATTTACTAATATGCACCAAAAGTTTCCAAGAAAGGGCTATAGTGTCAAAGTGTTTTGAAAACTTGGTTAACTATACAATCCTTTTCTCTTCTTTTCTTCTCTTTTCCTTTTTAAAGATTTATTTATTTGAGAGAGAGAGCACGGGGGGTAGGAGGGGCAGAGGGAGAGGGAGAGAGAGAGAGAGAGAATCCTCAAGCAGACCCCCCACTGAGCATGGAGCCCGATACAGGGCTCCATCCCAGGACCCTGAGATCATGACCTGAGCCAAAGCCAAGAGTTGGCTGCTTAACTAACTGAGCCACCCAAGTGACCCAATAATCCTTTTCTTTCTTTCTTTTTTTTTTGTAAGAATTAGAGGGATGGAAACGAGGTCTCATAAAGATCAAGTAAATATTTTTTCATGTATTCATTTTGTTTTATTCAGTTTTGTTTTTCAAAGAGAAGAAAGGGGTTAGAGGTTACTTTCTAATATATGAAGACTTCTAATTTAAAAACAACCATAGACATGTTATCTTGTCAGTGGCAAATAAAATAAAGATATTTAGACTTCAACAAGCAGGTGACTTTTCCTTAGAAATAAACTAGTTCTTTCTGACCACCAGACAGGGGAAAATATGATAATAGATCTCTAAGGAAGACCCATGGAATTTGAGTCCTTAGAGATCTTCCAGGTCTTTAGTAGGTTTGGACATTCACCTTGCTAAAAGTAGAGCACTATGCCAGATTGGATCAGAACTAGCTCATCCCTGTTCGGATTTCTGCAGTTGACCCTGATCCTTCAGGGAGTGGTCCTGGAGGAGACCCAGCACCCATCTGAATCAATGAGGCCTGCAGCAATCTCACCAGGACCCGACTGGGCTTTGGAGTGGAAATTCCCCATTCCTGTTTAAGGCCTTGATTCTTCCAAGAAGTCAGCTGGTTAAGCTAAACCAAAACATCTGAGCATTTGCTCAGTGACCGAGGGTTCACCCAGCCAAGTGCTCTGGCTGGTTTTCAGGTGTGGGTGACTGCAGCAGTAGCGTCCTCACCTTGGGGCTTCCTCACTCCCTGAGACTTTGTCCCAGTCGCATTATGGAAATCATCCAGTGCTACACATTGTGCCCAAGTCACATGTTTTCCCAACAACAGGCTCATCCTTTGATCATTTTCTGCTTCTCTGACTTTGGGATGTTCACCTTGCTGCCCTGCCAAGATCTTTGCACTTGAGGAAGGCTTTTAGGCTGGAGGGAATTTTACCTTGGTGCCTGCAGGGAGATAACTTTGGCCTACTTTAGGGTAGAGTGGCTTGGCAACAAGGGCACACAATGTCTGGATTATTGGCTCGTGAGCATGCTTCAGAACTGAGGCAGGGTAACTTTTTCAAGGACGTGGAATGATTTTCATGGCCTATTAAAGGCAAGTAGTTTCTGAGATGGCTGAAAGTTTATTCATTGCTATCTTCCAGGCTTGCTTTTGAGTTTTCAACCTTGCCTGGGTTAAATGGGCTGAAGGAAATGGAGTTTTCTTTACCTTGCAATGATTAGAGATGGCAGCTCTCACCTGGGTGCTTCTTGCCTGTGACCTAGAGATATAAATTAACTTTTCTGGTAAATGAAATATATTTGGAATCAAATGTGGAACATCTTTAAACATGAATAAAATAAAATATGAAGACTAGGTTAAAATCATATTTGTTTAAATGAATGCTTTGAAAGTAGATTCATATACAACAGAATTTTTAAAAACACACTTATCTAATTTTGTATCATTTCTTAAACAGATATGTTGTGTAATTCATTTCTTAGATTTTGAAATTTTTTCTTTGTATACTTAAATTATTTCAGAGGCAGGAAAATGATTTAAATAGTACTAAACAATACTATCTTGTACATAGTACTTTTTAGCTTATAAAACATTTTTATGTAACTTGTTTATTTGATAATTCAACTCACACATTTAAATATTGTTCTGAAGCTTCTCTGATACACAAAATTAAATAAAAAGTGTTATCTCATTGACCAAAGGCCATTAATGCCCCTTGAAATAGGAGAGCTATTTGGTGCTTTACACAAGATAAACAGTAACTGCTAAATGATTGTAATCTTTTAACTGTAACTCAATTTACAACAATTAACTCTATTCATTCCTTGAATTCATGTAGCATACTTCCTTTTTTAAAAGATTTTATTTATTTATTTGAGAGAGAGAGAGAGAGAGACAACATAGATAGGAAGAAGCAGACTTCCCGCTGAGCAAGGAGACTGATGAGGGACTCAATCCCAAGACCCTGGGATCATGACCTGAGCTGAAGGCAGATGCTTAACCGACTGAGCCACCCAGGCGTCCCCATGTAGCATACTTCCTGAAAAAGGCTCCAATTTTACAAGTTTATATTAATACATTTATTCCCACAATGTTCCTCAGAACATAGGCAGATTTTACCACTTCCATTTTATGGATGGCAAGACAGTCCACGAGATCGGATAAGATGCCCAGAGTTGATTGGTCAATCAGGGTTGCCCCTCCTACAGGCATCTTGTGCTGCTACATCTCCCCAGTGGCCCAGGACCATTCTCTGGGGCTCTTCACCCAGGTGTGCCCTCTGTGGAACCATCTCTTCTCCCCAACTGTTCCTTCATTCTAGAATCTTACATTAAAAGTCTACCCATTGTCTGGGCTTTCAGAGGCTTTCTAAGCCCCAGGTTCAACCTGTGGAGCCAAGAGTTGTTAATAGCTTTGTGTTTGACTCTACCTTATGACAGGCTCACATTTGCCTGTAATAACCTCACGCCAGTGAGGAAAGGTGGTGTCTAAGGCAAAAGAGGGATCTTTAAGAACTCCTGCCTCATGGGAACTTTGTGTAAGTCCAGATCTGACTGATACCTTAGCTGGTCTTCCAACCCTTGCAAGTTCTGTGTTTATTACATATTCATTTTATTGACAGGTGTAAAAACAAAAAACAGAACACTCTAAATATGTGTGGCATTCACTATCAGTCAGGGAATTGTTGAAAGCCCCCTTTAAGCATTTTATGACTGAGGTTTTCAAAGTGACTTGGAGAGGACTTTGGCAATGGCACATTTTTTCCCCCATCATAGAGGGGTTATTATTAGCTCAAGTCTCTGGCTCATGGAGAAATATAAGTAAATGAACACTTTAGATACACTTCCATGCCCAGTAGTCTCAGGAGAGCCTCACAATTAAAAAGTTCAATTTCCTTTATTCATTAAATGTCAATAAATACTGGAGAGACAGGTGTGTGTAATATTCATGCAAAACATCTTCCATTAATGGGCTCAGATGTGAAAAATAGGTCATTTTAGTAATTCTGATTTTTGATGCACAGGTGGCCCAGAATTCCACTTTCTGCTATTAAAATCTGTTCCATACCATGAAGATTGTACTATTAAATGTCATAGAATAAAATACATTTGTATGTCTGGATGGATAGATAGATAGATAGAGGTTTAAAAATGTGACAGAAGCTGCATCATAATCTGAAGAAAATATAAAATTCATAGTAGTATTGAGAGATCTAAGTATAAATGTCTTATCAGACTACTAAAGCCTATCTTCCCAAAGCATCCCTATTTCATGGAAGTAAATTGTCCAGGGGAGGAGCATTTAGAGAATATTTCTTATTAGCTATATTTTGGTTCCTCAAAAAGAGGTATGTTTATGTGTGCAAAACACAGATTAATTTATGTCTTCCCTGTGAATTCTAGAACTTTGCTCACCCTGCTCTAAAAGTTGACTTTGTAAATTTTCTCTATTTCTTCTGAGCCTACCCCTTCCACCTTCTTCAGTCATGCCATTCTTGAAAACTCCTGCTCACTCTCCAAGACTCACTCAAATGGTATCTCATTCATTGGAACCTTTCCACCTTACCTAGGGGAAGCAGTGGTCTTATTCTATATTCCCTTGAATCTTGTCTGTGTCCTGGCTGTAATCATATTATCTAATATTTATTAAGAGCTCGCTCTGTGCCATGTAATATCATAAGTGATTTACATGGATTCCCTTATTCAATTCTTACAACCTCCTCCAATAAGACAGGTATTATCTAATTGTGTCAGAATACAGTTAAAAATTTGCCCAAGGTTTTACAGGTAGGAAGGGACGTAGTCTGGATTTGAACTTGGGCACTCTGACGCTAAGGCACTCTAAGCACCATATTATGTAGTAATGGCAGATATTAAATACATTTTATAGAGTAGGTTTATGTGAGCTCATCCAATGTCATAGCTTCAAATACTATCTGTAGGTTGATTACTCCCGAATTTATAACTTCTCCCGGAAACCCAGGCTTATATCATCCCTGGCGTTTCTAATAGTTATCTTGGACACATCATTCCCGCATCTGGCCCTTCCATAGTTTCCCCACATCTTGGATGATGATAACCATATCCGCTCACTCTCAAAATCATAACTGAGGTCTTATCATTGCCAATAACTACAATTCCTCCACAATCTCCATTTCATGCACCCCACTCTCTGACCAGTCCTCCAACCTCTACAGTTCACTCCATATATGGTGCCCCAATTATAACAGTCCTTCAGTCCACAATTTATTAACCACTTTTTACTGTTCTTCCTCCCTTTGGTATATTCTTCCACTCTTTCTCTGGCTTAAATCCCATGTTCAGTCATCACAAATAATTGCTCGCATGTATCCTTCTTTGCCTCTCTCCTTCTCTCCACTCACTTGTTAAAACTTTGACCTTGATGAAATCTAAATATCCACCACACAACCATGCTGACTCACCATAAATTCAAAAATGAACCCTAAGTGGACATAAATGCTAAGAGTTAATCATATGATCTCACATGACTTAGATGACTGTTTTCAACCTCATTCCTCTCTTCTCAAATTCCCAACATTTCCTCCCCTAGCCTCACTCTCAGCTGGTGACCTTGCTTCACTAAGAAAATTGAAACAATTTAAAAAGAACTTTCATAGACTCCCACCACCATCCTGACCACCTATCAGCATTTGTACCAACATCCTTTGCTTTATTACCAGTTACGTGAAATGGACTCTCCATACGTCTGTCTAAAGCAAACCCTCCCACTTGTGTCAGATCCTATCCCCTCTTGCCTAATTAAGGGCATTGCTTTGGGAATCCTATCTTTTCTTTCTTATATCAGCAGTGTTTCACTGTCTAGTGGACCAATCATTCATATCAGCATACAAACATGATGCCATTTTCCCATCTAAAAAAGGGTTTCTTTTCATTCCATTTCATTCACTCATCACTACAGCCCCTTTTCATTGCCCTACTTTGCCCCAGAACTCCTCCAATTCACACTGTCTCTGACTCCTGTCCTCTCATTGCCTCTTAAACTCTTTCCAACCAGCTTTTTACCTTCACCACTCTACAGAAATTTCTCCTGTTAAAGTCATCAATGACTTTGCTAAACCTACTAGTTAATTGTCAGTTTCCATCTTACTACTTTATTTAACATTGTTGACTCTTCCTTTCTTATACTCTCTTTTTATTTAGCCTCTAAGATACCACACTCAGCTGGTTTTCACCTTACCTCCCTGGTTGAGACTTCTCTAGAGGGTAAATCCTTTCCTCTTCAACCTTTGTAATGTTGGAATATCCCACAACTCAGTCCAAGATCCTCTTTTCTATATACAGTATTCTCCCTTGGTGATCTCATCTAGTCTCATGGCCTTAAATTATTACTTCTGTAAAAAGATAACTCTCAAATTTATAATGTCATCTTAAATCTCTCTCTCTACCTCCAGACTCATGTAGCCAGCTGCCCACTCAACATCTTCACATGGACATTTAACAAACATCTTAAATTAGTGTCACACTGGGCAGCCTTCTCCAGCTCAGGTAATGACAACTCCATTCTTCCAAGTGTTTAGACCAAAAAACAAAAAACTAGGAATCATCTTTAATGACTCTTTTTCTCATATCACAGATGCAATTCATCAGGAAATCCTAATGCATTTACTTTCAAAATACATCCAGAATCTGAATATTTTGCACTAACTCATTACCCACATTCTTGGCTGAGCCGCTACTGCCAAACAACTGTTCTTAAATTGTCTCCCTACAGTCTACAACCTGGTTTTTAATACAGCAACAAGAATGATCCTAATGAATCTTAGGTCAGATCATATCAAGCCCATCTTCAAAACTTAGCATGTCCCCTATTTCAATCAGAGTAAAAACTAAAGTGCTTACAATGGCCTGTGTGGCTCACATGATCTAGACCTGCATTATCTTTGATACTCATATCCACTCTCCCCCTCATTGCCCTCACTCGAGTCACGCTGGTTTCCTAACTATTCCTTGAACACATCAAACGTGCTCCTGCCTTCAGGCCTTTGCACCTGATCTTCCCTCTGTTTGGAATATTCTTTCTCTTGATATCATATGGGTAATATCTCCTTGTTTCAATTTTTTGTTCGACTTTGAACTACTGAATGAAAACTGTCCTCACAACTCTATTTAAATTACGCCTCCCCACCACCCAGCACTCCTCATTCCCATTACTCCATTCTTCTATTTTTTAAAATTTATTTTGAACTACTTAAAAAAATTTGACTATAGTTGACACACAGTGTTACATTGGTTAGATGTACAAGATAGTGACTCAACTTCTCTAAGTGTTCTGTTCTGCTCACCACAAGTGTAGCTACTGTCACCGTGTAACACTATTACAATATTGTTGAATGCATTTCCTGTGCTGTGCCTTTTTATTCATGACTTCCACTCTTATTTTTTCCCATACAAAATATCACCTTCTAGGGGTGCCTGGGTGCTTAATCAGTTGATTAAGCATCTGCCTTTGGCTCAGGTCATGATCCCAGGGTCCTGGGATCCAGCCCCACGTCGGGCTCCTTGCTCAGTGGGGAGCCTGCTTCTCCCTCTCGCCCCTGCTCATGCTTTCTCTCTTGCTATCTCTCTATCTCAAATAAATAAATAAAATCTTCAAAAAAAATCACCTTCTAACATATCGGGTAATTTATATATTTAGTATGACTATAGTTTGTTTTCTATTTTCCCTGTTTTTAATGTAATTTCCTTGAGAGTAGGAATCTGGTTTATGCATTGATGTACTTCAAATGCCCAGACAGTGTTTAGCAGATAGCAAGAGCTCACTAAATATTTGCTGAGTGAATGAAAGAATGACTCCTTCCAGTTGCTTAGTACCAACCCTGGAGTCATTCTTCACTCCTGTACTTTTCTCATACTGTACGAATAAGTCAACATCAACTCTTGTCAGCTCAATCTTCAAACTATATCCATAAATAGAACACTTTGTACCACCTTCATGCTATCACTCTGGTTAAACCACCATCATATTTTGTTTGATTTCTCTGCTTCCACCTTTCTCTCTCTTTAATCTGTTCTCAACACAGAAGCCAAAGTGGGTCCCATGAAATGCAGTTTAAATCACATCACGCTTCTGATCAAATCCTTGCAGTAAATGTTAGTGACCACTTCAGCCTACGGAGCCTCACCTCCCAGCCTCCGGATACCTCTCTGACATCATGCTTCACTGCTTTCCTCCTTACTCATGCAGTCCAGCCACATAGTCTCCCTACTGGTCCTTGAAAATACAGCCAGGGACGGTCCTGTCTCAGAGACTTCGCACTAGCTGTTCCCTTGTCTAGTAATGCTTTTTCCTTAGTAATCCTCATGGTTCACATCTTCATCCTTCTGATTTTTTCTCAAATATCTTTTTACTGAGACCTTCCTAACTATCCTAGCATGTTTTCAACCCCATCTCCAGAACTCTCTACAGCCTTTTCCTGCTTTATTTTTCTTCATCCATTACCACCTAACATACTATCTGTTTTAGTTATTTATTTTATTATCTATCTCGTCTGACTGGAATATGTATTCCAGGAGGGTCGGGATTTTTGTTAACAGCTATATCCTGAGTATCTTGGACAGTGTCTGGCACAAAATAGATATGGCCATTTGTTAAGCAAATAAATGAAGGGTGGCCTGCCCTTGGCCATACCTGGTACATCAGAAATGCTCAAAGGTACTCTCTTTGAATAAGTGAATGAGTGAAAAGGGTCAAATCTTAAGGGTATGAAAAATCATACTAGAAGAGTTCTCTGTCTCACATTAAGCTCCCCCAAATGAGGGAAAGACAAGCAGTGTGGTTAGCACATTTAAAACCATACCAGAATAAACATAAGGCAATGAAAACTGACCAGCTTCTTCCCTGTTCTATAGTTTACATGCAGATAGATTTTCATGACTGGACCATGCTTCCAGTTATCTTGCCCTCAGTGTGACTGTATGAAGAGCCACTGTGCCCGATGACAGCTCAGACTGCTTTCTGAGTGGGGGGAACAGGACGAGGGCAGCTATGCTCTGGACAGTATGAGTAGCTAGCAACAGTTGGGATTACATGACCTCATTTTCTGTTCCTTCTTGTAAGAAAGATATTTTGAAGCAGAAAAATATTCTTTACGTGCATATAGAGTTGGAAATTTTCAATGACTAATGTTGGAAACCAATACCAGTGCTATGTTAGTATGTGGACAGTTGATATTGCTGTCTTTGGCGTTGTCAGAAGCTGCAGTGAAACGACCCAGACACATGTTGACAGTACTGTGCTACCTGATGGTGCCACCTAGGGGTCATGCTGTGTTTTGGCCCCAGATGAACCTCTGACTGAGTTGTTAGGCATTTATTGAAGTTCCCTTACTTTTATTTGCTAGGTGCTCAGTGATGTGCTTAACCATGAACCCATAGTAATTTCCTCCAGAAGAACAGCCTGAATTTAATAAGTAAACATGAAATCTAGCAAAAGCTTTTTCTAATATGTGAAGAATTAGAAAACTCCTCCCACTCCCCAAAGCACTTAGCTGTAGTTGCGCAGGTTCTTATTTTAGCACATCTAGATTTTTTCTAACCCTTTATGAAATAAGTAAATCCATCATTACATTTAAGGAATGGAAGCACAGCCAAGGAGCATGACTTACCCTGTACCACCCAGCAGCTCCATGATGGTATCTGTGCAGGACCTCAGATGACCCAATTATATTTTAGCTGAGATGAGCCAAATCTCTCCAAATCAGTTTATAAGCTGAGAATTAGAATGTCTGCCTTAACACAAGCTATAAACATCATAAACATATACATAAACATTATAATCTTGAAATGTTACCTCAAGGTCATGTCTCCATAGAGAATAAGCTTGCACACAATACAAATACTAAAATAGAAGAAGGAAACTTTATAGACTCTGAAACGGAGGAAAGTTTACAACCACACTTTACTTCATCCTTTTTCCTTGTGGAAAACAGTCTTCTCTTCCCACTCTGAAGACCAGAAACCAGTGTTCACATCTTACTGAGGACATAGGAAGCTATTGGGCTCAGTGAGAAAGGAGCCGTGCGTAGTCTTAGTCTCTAAGGCACATTCCCACAGGCTCCCTCACTCATGTCTGTTATTTCCATGATGGGCTCTTCTGCACTTATCTCTGGCATATCTAAGTTCTTTGATGATTAACCCTCTGGGTTCATTTTTAATTTCTTTGGAAATGAATAGAGTAAGCATCTTTCCTTTATTAATGTGTCCCAGGCCTTTCCCTCACTTCATGAAAATATTTTCATCTCTAAATTTCTGTTTCATTTTCAAAGAGTTGAGTACATATACAAATTGGAATATATAGTGTGTGTGTGTGCGTACACGCACGTGTATGTACGTGTGTCTGTGTGTATAGTCTCATACATGAATGTCTTTAGAGGGTATCTATATATCTGTAAGGTGAAATTATTTAAAAGGAAATGTATTAAGTATATCTCAACTAGAGGATTGTAATGCATTAGTGGCTTTTGAGAAATAGTAACAAAATCGTCAATAAAAGAATAAATGGCTGCTTCCATGGAGGGTTCTAATTGCCCTCAATTATCTTCTTCTAAATCCTAAAGCCTTCTAAGGCACTGACTTTCACTTTGTTCTGGCATGACATTCCCACCATAGTAGTTTCTCCTGTGGGGTAAGAATATTGGTGTTATTATTTTTAAGAACAGTGATAACAACCATGACATCTGTACAGTTCGTTATAGTACTGTGACATTGCCCTACTATTCCACTCCTGAAGTGGATATATGTATCCTGAAAAATGAGGAGGAAGTCTCATGAGCCCACTTTTCTTAGTCCACAGCCATATCTCATTTAATAAATGAGGGAGGCATTGGGCTTAATGCCAATGAGCAGAAGTAACAGTCTGACTCTGAAAGGGTGAATAGGGAAAGACAGAGAAGTTTGATAGGTGGTTACAGCTAACCTGGAATGCCACATTAAGGAGTAAATCTACAGGAACTGAGCTCCAGGGCAAGAACAGGGATGAAAAGTGTTATGACAAGAAGGGAGAGGATGTCAATAAATATAAACTTCCTTTATGTCTCTCTTTTTTCCTCTCCTCCCCCTTCTCCCCTTTCTCCTCCTCCTTTTTGCAAGGATGCTCTAGTATGTTTTAGGAAACTAGGACTTTTCCAATTACCAATTTCTTTATTTATGGATCCTTTCCCTAAACTTTTCCAGTAATAAAGTCCTCCATCCTTCTACATCAGAAGCTAACATGAAGGTGAACTTCAGTTATTGAACTGAGCAGCCATTAGTAGAGGCTACTGTCATAGTTACTCACCTTTCTTATTAACTCTATTTTTAAAGGATTTATTTATTTATTTATTTGAGAGAGACAGAGAGAGAGAGAAAGAGACAGAGGAGGGGCAGAGAGAGAGAAGCAGACACCCCACTGAGCGTGGATCCTGACACAGGGCTGTATTGCAAGACCCTGAGATTTTGATCTGAGTTGAAAATCTTAACTGACTGAGTCACCCAGGTGCCCCAACTCTATTTTTTGTTTTAGCATTTCTTTTCTTTCCACATTCCCCTCTTCCTCTAGGTAAGCCAAAATGTAACTGTTGCATGGAAAATGTAATAAAAGTTGGAAAGATTAGAAGCATAACACTAAAAAATCAAAGTAGAGAAAACTCAGCTTATTGGGTTAAATTTGCATATTGATTTATTTGGGACAAAAGAAAAATACATGTACAGTGCTCAAAGTGTACAATGGAGTTTTTATCAGAATTTTACTGAACCTGAAATTGATGAGAATAACATTTAAGATGGCAGTAAGTTTAAAATGAGACCCTATCTAGTCAGTCATTTATGATTAATTCTGAATTTTCATAACTAAAATGAAGAAAGTCTTAAAGCATCAGTGGAAAAACTCAACCTTCTTCTTTTTTCTTGTATTTGTATACACCAGCCTTTCATTTCTGTCTTCAAATAGGAGCTCTAAAAATATTGAGATGCATGGCTAGGAATAAAAACTGGGCCCATGTATTGACTACCCTCACATGGTACTAGGTACTACTTGGGAGGCTTGTTTCCTATTTTATTTTCAACTGATGGTGGAGCTAGCTGGGAAACAGAAAAAAAAAGTATAAAGATAATTAAGGATTGAGCTTTTACTTTTAATGTTTCAATAAGAAAATAAAAACTTTTGAAATGAAAAATTGACCTATTTCTAATTGCACAAAAAGGACTTTCTTCTACTCATTGTGTGCAATGTATAAGACGGTCAACTTTCAGCTATTAAAATAAATCTTTTATCTACTGTTATATTTGCTATAATTAACCACTAATATGGATGTAAAAGAAAAATTTTAAAGATTTTCATGATTTCTTTGAAAAAATGGGCTCTGTAGAGACATTGAAAAGAGAATCATAGACTATCTACAGTTTGCCTCAGTTGAGTGCACTCTCTAGAGCTTGCATTTAAAAATAGTACCCACATGATCAGGAATGATGAAATCCATACAGAGCTATGTTCATCGATTTTTAAAAAAAAATTTAATTGCTAAGAGGTTTCTGAAAATTCTGTTTCATCAAAATTGAACTCACAGTTAAACTCACAACTAAAAAGGAAACAGCACCAAAGAACATGCCAATAAAGAAATACTGTATTAACAGTGCTGAAAGAAAAGTCTTTTCAGATAATCTAGTTAAAGTAGAAATGCCAGAGGTTATCAGAGCTGTCAGGTTGTAAGTCAATCATGAGCTCAGGAGAAAGAAATTTCCCCTGATGCGACATCAAGGTTGTTATTGCTGGCTCGCATTTCCTGTCTTAGTAATATGTTCAGCACCAGCGAAGAGGGAGTAGAGATTCTTTCTGGTGAACTCATATTTGAAATGTAACAGACTGAGGCCTTAAGGAGAGTGAACTGAGGAAAGAGAGAAAGATGGGTAGTCTCTGGTTGGTCTCCATCTGCGTTCACTGCCTCTCTGGCTAGGTTAGACAATAGTTTAAAGTTGTCTGTTTTGCTTCACAGTTATTGGACTCTTGGAGGGTGTTCTGGAATATTGCTTTTCTTTATGAACTTTCATCCTCCCTATAAATAGGTATTTCTAAGAGGAGATGGTTTATTTGTTTCCTCTAGGTTTCAGGACCTAGAGGCTGAGGTTCTCCCTTCCTCCCAGGGAGGGTACTAGTCTGGATAGAAAAAAAAAAAAAAACATCAGGTTTGGGAGCCATATGACATCAAGATTGAATTTTCTTCTGGTTGGCAGTTAGGTTTGGATAAGTTTTTAACTTCTAGAATTAAGTTCTTCATCTAAAAATTTAGTTAGTATTACCTTCCTCATAGGATATTGTAAGAATGAAAGAAATAAAGTATATAAAATGACTGGCAATTGTCAATGTGTGATTCACGTTGTTTCCTCCTAGAGGGTAAACCTGTCACAAACCTAAATCTACTATGAAGGGTTCATAAAAACTTTCCAAATTTCAAGAGAAGGGCTTTGTATTTGGGCAGAGGAGGTAGTTACATTTGAAGATCTTTCAAAAATGTTACCATATTGAAAATATTTCGGGTGCCTGGGTGGCTCAGTTGGTTAAGCGACTACCTTCGGCTCAGGTCATGATCCTGGAGTCCCTGGATCGAGTCCCGCATCGGGCTCCCTGCTCGGCAGGGAGTCTGCTTCTCCCTCTGACCCTCCCCCCTCTCATGTACTTGCTCTCTCTCATTCTCTCTCTCTCAAATAAAAATAAATAAAATCTTTAAAAAAAAAAAAAAAAGAAAATGTTTCATTAGTCCTAAAATGTGTATGTTTCAGATTAATTTTTTATATTAAAATATTGCAAATATGGGGCACCTGGGTGGTTCAGTCAGCTGAGCTTCTGTCTTCGGCTCAGGTCATGATCCTCAGGTCCTGGGATCAAGTTCTGCATTGGGCTCCTTGCTCAGCAAGGAGCCTGCTTCTCCCTCTTCCTCTGCCCTCCCCCATACTTGTGCATGCATGTGCGCTCTCTCTCTCTCTCTCTCTTTCTCTCTCTCTCACTCACTCTCTATCTCAAATAAATAAAATCTTTAAAAAAAACTCCTCTCATTTAAAAATAAATAAATAATTAATAAAATACTATAAATACAATAGGTAATTGCTAAGAGTGCAAAATGTAAAGTGGAAGGGAAGTCTGTTGAGTTCCTGAAACAGTTAAAAAAACAACTTCAAGTTGCCTTAGAGAAAGAAAAGGTTATGAGATGTGATCCAGGACCAGTCATGTTGGGAGTGTCCTTTTGCAGCAGAGAGAGAGAGAGAGAGAGAGAATCAATCCTCATCCGTTCATACATATACACAATATTTACTGAGCATCTGCTCTGAGGCAGCTTCAGGAAGAACCCAATAAACACTCTTCCAACCCAAATGAGGCTTACAGTCAGTGGAGAAACCAAAACTAATGGAATGATCAAGGCAGCATAAAATTCCAAGTTCAGGGTACCATAAGTGGTGGCCAGGCAGTTTTGCGCTGAAGACGTTAGAAAGGAGCTACATTGTGCAGCAGTACATTTGTATTAGCAACAGTTAGAGCTATAGAAAAATGGTTGAAGTGACTCAATTTATCCTTGGCCTTGAAGCAACTGCATTTGAGAGACTAAAAAATATCTATAATATATGGGCTGGTGCAGACCCTGTGAGGTCTGGAGGAGCATGAGAGAAAGAGGAGGAGGAGGGAAGAAGAGGGGAAGAAAATGGAAGGAGTAGGGAAAGAAGGAAGAGAGGAAGAGGAGGAGGAGGAGGAAGGATCAGAACAAGATCAGAACTATGATTGCTTTCCCTGGCTTTGTAAGGATGTTTAGAGGAAATACCAAAACCCACACTATTTGCTATTTATGGACAGGGATAGCCAGTGTTCCACCAGGGTTGGGGAAATTGGGTAGTATTCTATCTTCCTTTCTTACCTCTGCTGCAACAGAATTGGTGGGCCTATGGTGACATCCAGTTATAAAAGTTTTCTGTCTCTCTTAGGATACAAGATTTCCCTTAAATATTTTTAAAGTAAAATCATTAAGAACCAAGTTTTCACGGTTCTCATTAAGGGATCATAAGCCGAGGATATGCAAATGTTCCATGATTTCTTTCTATGCTCAGTTACCTTGCCTGACTCCCGGAGGGGATTCACACCATCTTTGATTTAAGAACAATAGACAGTAGTCACTGTGGATTCATTCTACCTGCTTTTCTGAGAAAGGGAAATCTTAACCTGGTGGCATATGAAGAACTGAGGCCCAAGAGGGAGTTTTTCCGAGTGTCTCTCACCATAGATACAATCTCAGCTAAATCTCTCTACAGTTATCATCAGCTTTGGTGTTCATTAATATCTACCAGCACCTAGCACAGTAGCTACATGAATAGACGAATTAAAATAACCCCTCTGGTGATGTGTGGAAGTGTTGAATCACTATATTGTACACCTGAAACTAATATTATACCATTAACTAATCGGAATTTAAATAAAAATTTAAAAAAATAGGTACCTGCTTAAATGGCTCTGAGTGGCTTTTTTTTTTTTTTTAAAGAATTTAGTGGTTTCTTTTTTTTTTTTTTTTTTTTTTA